>NW_024580672.1:21806381-21818881 GCF_017639235.1 Corvus kubaryi
CAAGCAAGGCGGAGAAGACATCCACATATTCCCTACACCATTTTTCTCTTTAGTGGATATTAGCAGATGTGCTTCCAGCAGACTGGCTAAGCACAAACAGGCTTTTAGAGCGACAGGTTCATGAACCAGGGGCCCCGCTGGCTCTCCTGTACCCAGCTCCCCTCACCACCCTCGCCGTGCCCCGGCCCTCCATGCCGCGCCAAGCTGCAGAACCTCAAAATCTCCCTCTCCCAAGCTCCCCAGGGGTTCTGCTGATTGATTCCTTTTTTTTTCCTCCTTTTTTTCCTCCTTGCTGCCCACTAAGCGATGCCTATAAGTGCCTGTGCAGCGGCGGCGGCGCGGGGCTCACTTGCTGCTCCCAGATAAGCGCGTTAATCCTTTGTCTTGTGCGGCAGGATAAGACACCAACCCTCGCCGCAGCACCGTGGTGTTTGTTCGAGTTGCTTTCTCAGAGCTGTTGCAGAGCTCTCAGAGCATTGGGTCTTGGCCCATTGCCCCTGCTAGGCTGCTCCCTTAATGGATTAGCTGGACTTCAAGGAAAATCCCGCTTTAACAATAGCGGGGAATCGTGTGGTCCTCGCTCTACCTAAGGAGAGGTGCCAACGGTATTTTCTGCTACCAGCAAATCTGCTCAGGCTCTTTGATCCGATTTCTCTCTTCTTGATTTTGATATCTCTACGAAAGCCGTTGCAGATGGGAAAGGGAGAAAAAACCAAACCCCAAACGCACCAGCCAAGCCACCCTCAGTTTTTGTTCATTCTTTTTTCTTTTTTTTCCAGCTTTCCCCTCTTTTCCTTCCCCCCCTCCCTCCCTTGAGCTGCTGAGGCGGCCTCATGGAAGAGAAACTAAATCGCTCTCCTTTTGCTTTGGGCTGTTTTTCATCACTTCTTCTGTGCTTCCTGACCCCAAAAAGCAGGCTTAAGTTGCTACATTCCTCCTCCTTCACCATAGCCAGAGACACAGTTCTCCTCGTTTCAGCAGATGTGCCAAAGGTACTCTGCTCTCCCTCGAGCATAACTTCAAATTTTGGCAAATGCAAAGCTTGGATATAGTCCAGGAAAATGTTTTTGTCTTGAAAAAGTGTTTTTGTTTTGTTTTGTCAAAAAAAAGTAATTTATTTGAGCTTGAAATATTGTTTGAAACATCTTGCTGAAACTCTCAGAAATCCAGAGTCTTCTTAATTTTTCGAGGGAGCTCTCACTGAGCTCCAGATGTTTTGCCACTGACCATCAGCTCTGGAAATGGGTAGCCAAGCAGGGAAATTATCATTCCTCTCAGCCTTATCTATACCAGAAGGCACAAGCAGTGACACTGAAAAAATGTCAATTAACCTGCACTGTTGGTAACCTCAGAGGCTTCTTTTTACCTGGAAACTTTGTTTTTTGTGGAAAAATTTCCATATGTGTGCGTGTACGAGTCTGGGTGTGCACATGAGCAAAGCCATGCATGTGATGCTGGAAATCCTGCTGCCTTTGGTCAGCTTTAGAGGGAACTAAAGCCCAGCTGTGCTCACAGACAGGCGAATTCAGCAGGGCTAACACACATAAAAGCAGACATGAGATCCTTCATGTCTCAGACCAAGCAGCAGGCGTGCTCTGGGTCTTGCAAAAAAATACTGGATTGATGTGAAGCTCTGTGATGGTGAAAATACGTGGGATTTCTGCCACCTGCCCTTTGCATCCATCCCATATCCTTCTCAAGGCAGCTCATAACCGATTCTTCCCGAGCTTCCAGCTGCTTGGCATTTCTTGTGTAAAATAATTAATGATTATAGGGAATGGAGACACCAGCTTAGGGATAGTCAAGCCTGGTCTTGGGCATTTGTATACAGGCACTCGTGTGCAGTCAGGGCTCAGTAGCAGTGTCAAAGGAGGGAAAGGATGATTTATATGGAGAAATATTAGGAAAAATGATTTTAAAAGGATATATAAGATATATACACCTGCAGGTATAGAAGGAGGCTCTAAGGAGGGTCAAAGGTGGCTCCTGCATTGGGATAGGGCATGAGAAAATGTTGGGACTAAAAGCTGGACCAAAAGTTATCAGGCAGGACAGTTTGTTACTCAAACCTCCAGGAACAGAGAGCTCAGCTGTAGGAAACCTGCTCCTTGCTCCAACTTGTCCAAACCTCCCTGGGTGTGGTCTCTGGGAGCTGAGATGGACCTTTGGATCAGTTCAGGATGGCCAATCCCATGGGATCCTTGTGCAATTGTGTTTGATTCTAGAACCATAGAATTGTTTAGGTTGGAGAAGCCCTCTAAGGTCACTGAGTCCAACTGTTTTCCCAGCACTGCCAGCTCCATCACTAAACTGTATCCCTGTGCTTCAGTTCCAAATAAATGCCCAAATGGCGGTAAATAAAAACACAAAAGAGGGGAAATTGGTGTATTTGGGACAGCAGTTCATGCACTGATGTTTTGAGACCTTAGAAAGCCACAGTGTGTGCCCTGGAAATGCCCATTCCCTGAACTCCATGCCTCCCTGGGATCCCAAACATTGCTTCCTCCACCATCAGGGTAAGCTGGGAAGAAGCTGCTGGTTCATCCCTGATTTTAGAGCTTGCAGTGCAGACCAGGAGAGCTGCTGAGGGGCTGATCAGAACCATCTTCTGCAGCTGCCTGGTCCCAAACACACGGTCCCCTCGTGTGGCTTTTAGAGTGATGTGCCCTGGGATGGTGACTCTGCCCTGACAGACTGACCTCGCTGGGTTTGGCTCATTTTGGGTCACTATCCAAAAATTATGGCACAGGAGAACTGGGCAGGGACTGGTTCAGTGTGCTGTTGAGCTTTTCATGCTTTGGGTTCAATGAGTGCATGTTTCCCAGGAAAGCATTTCCATCAAAAAGCACCCAGCATCCTCCAATTTTACACCAAAGACAAGGTTTGGGAAAAGCTCTTCTTTAAATGGTGTGAATTGAATTATACTAAAATGAGTAGAAATGCTGATGGCAGTGGTTCCTCCATCGCACTTTGTGCCTCAGTCCCAAGTCCCTGACTTGGGTCTGACCATGGAAAGGATATTTTGAAGTGCAGGAGCCTGGAGAGAGCCCCCACCTGCAGGGATAGCAGGACAGGGGGCATCAAGACAACTGTGTGGAATTGGAAAGATGAGCCCCAGCCCACAGGACTGTGTTGGAAGGTAGCACACAGATATATCACAATTACACTTCTCCGAGACTGGAAATGCTGGGTAATTGTCTTTCCCTGCCAGTGTGCTCAGGGCACTTTACAACAATAAATTTCACCAGGAGTGCTGAAGAACAGAAAGCACAATAACGGGAAACCTGCTGCTCCAGGAATGCAAGGAAACGAAGCTTTCGTGGAAAAACTGGGGTCTGTGTGTGCAGGATGGTGGAGCCAAGGGTGCTGCCTCGAGGCTGGAGCTCCTGGCAGTGGGTACGGATGGGGAAAGGAGGCAATGCCAGCCCCCAGCCCTCTGGAGCACTGCCCACCCTGCCTCTGCAAAGTGGGAAAGCTCGGGGCTGAACATTGATTTAGGGCAAGGACAAAGTTCTCTTTGCAGCCAAAACAAAATTGTGTGCCAATCAAAAAGGTGTGAGCCGGGCAGTTGTTGACCTCTAGGGAGTATCAGAGGACAAAAATCCTTGGAAGGAAATTCAAAAAACAACCCCCAGGGAAGCCAAGCACTGCTGGAAGTGCTGCAGCGCTGCAGTGCCAGGACCTCTGAGCATCCACACAGCCCTCCCTGGGAAGACACCTGTAATATTCCATCCTGGGGCTGGAAGACATCTTCATCTTGCTTCCTAAAAGGCAGCATGAGTTGGGATTTGAGAGACTTGGTGCCTGCATCATTGCAGACTCTCCTTTAGGGTCTGGGGAAATCCATCTCTAGCCCTGCCTGGGAGAGGAGGAAAGAAGTCCTTTCTCTCCTCTCTCCTCTTTCCTCTCTCTTTTCTCCACTCTCTTCTCCCCCCTCTCCTCTCTCCTCTCTGTAGTGGGTGGTGAGTGCAGATCCTTCCACCAGGATGTTGTTTTTGAGGCACGTCCTACAGCAGGACCTTGATCTCACTGGGGCCTCAATAATAGCAAGATACAAAAATAATCAGAATATATTCAAAAGTGGACAGGAGAGGGTATTTTGCTTGTTTGCAATGGCCATTAGATAGCTGATACTTGCTGTGTTTGCTCTCTATGCTTCAGAGCCATCCATAATTAGAACATATTTTTGTAACCCTATCTTGGAGTAGATTTGATTTTTAGGAAGGAAAAATGTCACTAAATCATTATTATTCATGTGACAAATCCTGAAGGGTAAATTTTTTTTAAACACCACCTCTATCAGTCTCTCCCATGTCACCTAACTTTTATGCAGTAACACTGTTCCCTTAGAGATACCGTATAAAATATCTCTCACTTCCCAATATTATTCATAGAATTCCCATTATAGAACATTGAAAACCCAGATTAGAAGAGTACAAGAATATTTTATGACCAGTTTGAAAATGCTGTTACTGCTGCAATAAATTAAGAAGTAAAATTACTCCCACATTGAGTATTGATATACTGTGCATGGCAGAAAAATTCCTTTGAAATATACTGTACAATACATATAGAGAAATTCCAGCCCCTTTGATGGCTGCCAGCAAAGGGGGTTGTGAGGACTTGGGGGTGGGGGATTGGGTTGCCAAGTTGGGTTTTTAAAGCAACGAGTTGAGCAAAGGAAAATAGGAACAGCAAAATTTTATATGGATAATTGGGAATATTGGGATGCTGCATTTAATGGCCAAGTCCCTCATTCTTCTCACATTCTTTGTGAACTCTATAGACAGGATATTTCCTGGGCCAGCAGACCCAATTTCCCATAATATTATCTCTTGTTTATATCTGCGTGGACATTTATTTGTGGCCTTTACCTGACCGCTGCGAATGTGTGATGGGTACAAGCCTCTTTTATATTAGGTTTGGTTTGTTTTTTTTTGTCTGAGTGGTCATTCAAACTGAAATCTTTGACTGCCATGGGAAAAGCAGAAAAAAATTAGGAATGTTGGATCCAATCTGGCTGATGGGAGAGAATTGCTTTTAGATATAAAGATACTCAACTAATTAATTAAATCAACTTTTAAGCTTTATTTCTAGTTGTTGGTGTTATTGGAGTGGTGTAAAGCTACTGGAATGTGCCAGCTAATTTTGAGATGCAGGAATTTATGTGCACAAATTGTCTTTTTTTTCTGCTTACACAGCTTCAATTGTGAAGCGTTGCGCAGGGAACTGCACTTATACAAAGTGGCTGTTGCAACTTCAGGTAAGAGCTGAGCTTTCTCATTTATTTCCCTGTGTTGTCTTCTGGGCAAAAAAACCCCTTTTATTAAGGAAAATAATTGGAGAGATTTGCCTGCTAGGCCATATTGGCAACCAAACCACCTATTTTGCAAAAAAATGTAACAAAAGGGCCCTTTTGCACGTTTTGCAGAGGAATCCAAAGAGCTGCTGCAGCACCGGCAGCGTAAGCAGCTTATTGGGGTTTGCCAAGAACCCGGCAAATCCAGGCCTTGAGTTTACAATAATAATTACAGTGTATTCTGCTGATTGCAATGTTCTGGGCCAACAGGGCCTGTTTAACGAAGCTGGCCCTGGAATCGAGTACCTACAAGTAATGTGATCTATTTATTAACGAGTGCTTTTTACGGGAGCGTCCATTCCGAGCTCCCTCATTATTCCACAAATGGGGAACGGGCTTTCAGCGGGAGTCATTTATATAAAACGGAGCAGAGGAGTTATTTAAGAACAACACAAACCTCAATTAAGCCCTGGTGTGTGTTTTTAAAGGTTATTCTTGGAGGATTTTCCCTCCCAAGGAAAGTGAGGCAATGAAGGGTAGAAGCCGAGCAGAATGTTTTTCCCTAGATGCGCCAAAAAATTCACTCAAAGATCAGCAGCAGCTTTCTGTAAATCCTCAAGCTTAGGCGTGCTGGTCGGACCCTTGACTTTTCCGTGGAGTTGGTGCTTCTCAGATTAAGCCCAGCCCAGGCAGGGAACCGCTCAAACCCACGCGGATCCAGCGCCCATGCACAGCCCAAGACCCCGCTGGTGCTGCCCACGGCGCCTTATCCTCGTGTATAATCATGTAGCAGATCATGTATTCATTTGTATTATTAAATAAAGACTAACAGAGTTGTAGACCCAGGCGAGCAGAAGGGATGCTCAGAGGATCATGGGTTCCCGGCATGCCCTGCTCCCCTTGGAAAGGCGCTGACTCACTCCCCGAGCAATCAGCGTTGTGTGCCATTACAAATGGGCTGGTTAATAGGCCTGCATCCATTATCATTAGTGCATCTCAGCACGCAGGTACATGATGGGGCCTGCCAGCGCATTTGCTCCAGCTCACTGAGCCAGGGGCCATGCTCCATTGCAAATGAGGATGAGGAACACCTGCTCCAGGGTTTTTCGGCAGACTGGAGTCATCCTTCACATCTCATGCAACACTTGTTCTGTCAGAATGCAATGCTGGCACTGGCCGGAGTGGGGCTGTGCCAGGCGTCCGACTAAAGATTAGACACTTCCCTGTGGTCTCCTGCTCAAGTTCAGCTTTGAAATTTTTTTTTTTTTTTCAAAGAAAGCTTTTAAAAATTTATCAAGTTCGTACTAGGCACTCAGTCATTATGTTAAGGGTTTAAAAATAAAGATGAAGAAAAAATCTTTCCTTCAGAAATTAACTTTTTTTTTGGCAATTAGAATGGCAGCATGAAATATTTATTAAGTCTGATAATTTTATTCACAGTGCTGAGTGCTGGCTGTTTGGATACATTTTTTTGAGAGAGGTTTTATTTTTGGAAAATTGATTTTTTTCCCCCTCTCTTTTTCTTTCTGGCCTCCTGCAACTATTCCCAGTGTTTGTGGGATTTTCTTTTTAATTGTCTGTGTCAAGTGACCTGAGATGTGATATTGGACACTAACCAAAAGGGGGAAAATATGACAAAATATTGCCTTCTCCAGGCACGTGTCTTTCCATGCAGAGGCCTCTGCTCTGGCTGCCCTCCAGAGCCAGGACAAAGGCTTTCCTCATCCTGCTCCAAAAGGCACAACACTCCCTGCCAGCCGCAGGCTCGCTTGTTTGAGGCACTGGAAACCAAAATGAAGGGAGAAAACCAGTCAGAATTTGAAGAAGCAGCTCTTGGGGTTTGTAATTTACACTGAAGGGCACAGTGAAGGTGGCAGCATGTCCTTCTTGTCTCCCTGTCCCGTGTAATGGGGATTTTATGGGCACTGCTGGCTGCCAAAGCTTCTCAGTCCTTAAAAAAAAGGAATCCTGCAAGTATGACCAGCTGGGAGACTCTGTTGGGCTCATGCACACACCCTCATCCCCATGGATCGCTTCCTACTGGGAAGAGTCCTCTGAATCACTCCCTGGGGAAGGCACTTGTTGTCCTCCAGTGCCACTTCCCTGGGGAATGAGGAATCACCTTCTGAACTGGGGCTGGAGCTGAGCTGGGGCAGGAGGACATTCTCAGCCACATCGTGCCCCTGGCAAAAATGCAACACCAACATCCCCTCCTTGGCCAGAGTCCTCTTTGTCTCCCAGGAAAGCAGAAGGAATGGGCTTTGCTGCTTCTCCAAAATTCAGGTAAGAAAACCTGACTCTGGTCTTGGAACAAGTCTTTAACTAAGGAATTCCTGTTTGCTTTTCATGCTTCTCCTTTTTCAAGGGTTATTCCTTCGCCACCTTCCCCAATCCTCCCATTCACACTGAAGAGGCTTTTGGTTCTTCTTCCAGAGCCTCCAAGAAAATGACAACTGTTTCAGCAGGAAGCCTCATCTGGCGGGATCCAGGTTTCCACAGTGATGAAATGATGCTGGGAGTTATAGATCTGCTGGTTTGGTGCTCTGCCAGGGGAGGGGAGTCCTCAGTCTGTACTTTAGGATCCCAAGCCTTATCTCTGCTTTATGCCCAGGCACCACAAAAAATGCTTCCCAGGATCCATCCTTTTAACCATTATGAGCTTTGATGCTCCAATGGAATCTTGGACTCTTGTTCCTCAAGGTGCTCCTTGGTCTCTTCTTGGGTTTGGGTGCCTTTTTTATGATTTGATGGAACTGGAATGCTGCAGGAAGCACCGATGTGAAAGTGGGTTAGAGAGTTGTGTTCATTTGAGGTTTTCTATATTTTCCATATTATTACACAGAAATGTTCTTGTTCCTTCTTTTATTCTGGCTACTTCAGAAGGTGTTTAGGGCTGTGCTCACCAAATGTCCTTGGATTGCTGCTGGAGATGTCCCTGCCTTCCCCAGGGGATCGCGGGCTGGTCACTGATATCTCAGTTTAAAAGTTTCACACCACTTTGTGCAAATTTTGAGGGAGACAGAGATAAAAGATCTCCATCTTTTGAAATGCAGTTGTGACATTTTTTGATCTGTGACATTGCTCAGCAAACCCAAAAAGGAAAGAGTTGTCCTATGAGGAGGGAAGGATCATCCACCCACCCAGGGCTGTTGGGAAGTGACGGGATCTGCAACGGGAGCTGAGGGAAAAGTATAAGAAGGGACCAAATACAGAGAAATCTCACACATTACAATGGGAAATTTGGGAAGCAAAATACTTCCAGTTGCATTTAACAGACACTTAAATTAGTATTTACCCTTTTCCTTGTTAATGGCATATTTCCAGGTCTGTGCCTTTTGAAGGATTTGGCTTTGATGGGGTTTTTGCTCATGTGCTATAAATGCCTTAATTTTAATTTCTATCCATCCACTGAGAGCTGCTCAAAGTTGATGTTGCTGCAACATTGGGAAAAGAGAGGTGCTGGGGAGGCCAATTTTCCAGTCCTACACGTCTGAAAATCCTGAGGAGAAGCTGTTCAGAGGGGTGACAGAAATGCAGAACAAAGATGTGTATGGCTGATGCAGGCCACGTATGGGGATATTTTAATTAGAAGCATGAGTAGGAAAATTAGGGTTTGGATTGGACTTTTCAAGGAGTAACTCTAGAAGAAAGTCTGGAAGACTCTAGAGGAAGCAATCCCTTGGGATCAATCTGTAAGTCTGGCTTTGGGAAAAGGCAGAGTCAGGCAATGAGAGACAAGACTGATAATTGTCTGGGGATGCTAAAAATTCCTGCTTTTCCTCTGTCACAACAGAAATAAACAATATCTTCCTTTTTTTTTTTTCCCATTCCATAGGGAGTGCTGGATACCTACGGGGACTCTTATCACACACTGCAGGGAAGAGCTCCAGAGGGATACATGGAATATTGTTATTGGCTTGGAGGGCAGTGATGCACCCTTGGTGCTCGGCGAGTTTCTTACACAGCACCCCAAACTCCAGGTGTAGCCACCACCCTGGGCCTCAGCATCCTTAAAACCATCACCTTTCAGAGTTAATTTTGCGACATAAACAATAAATATTTAAAATATATCAGATATCAAAAATTTTTAAGCATAACCTTGAAGCACAGGGTTTGTTCACACACTTTGCTGACTGAACAGACCTCAGCACACGTTTTTAAAACCCCAATCCCATCAGGGTCTCAAGCAAACAACACCTCTACCCAACTTCCATATACTTTAAATACATGGATGCTGCTGGATTTAGCTGTTAACTGGAGGAAGGGTTGAATCTAATTTGGAAATTCCAAGTTTATGTAATTCCTAACCTCATTTCTTGTGTTGTGCTGCAGCCTTGCCCTGTGATGACCCATCCCTTCATGCCTGTGATGGAATGGCTGCATCCAGACGTGCCAGGGAGCCCTGAGCCCACGATGTGACAGCCCAAGCCAGCTTTGAAACCGTGTCTCTGGAGGTGAGAGGCTCATGCATTAACCCGCTTGTGCTGCTACATATTTAAAGCATGTTTTTTAATATTGAAAAGCAGAAAATCATCCTATGTTTGGGAAAAAAACCCAATTGAAGCATCAAGGATGGAAATAGATGGTGCTGACAGAAATTCAAACACCAAGAGAAGTTGGATTGGGCATATTGTGATTTATTTTGGGGCAGGGCTGTTTTGAGGTGCTGGGAGTTGGATGCCAGGGCACTATTACCCCACTCCCAGTGCAAGAACACAACATATTCCCATCCCCAAAAAGCCAGACTGAGGGTTTGGCTGAGGGAACACGTTGTGTGTGGTATTTGGCTGGTTAACCACTGGTTCCTCAGCCATTTTCCTGCACTTTCTCTCCTCCCTCCCCCACAATTAGATGGTTTAAGTACGGACTGCAGTATTTAATACCAGATTTCAACGTTTTGCTCAGATTTTTCTATCACCTGTGGCTGGATGCTGTGATGCTGAAATATGGGGAGGGGCTCAGAGGGCTCTTTTGCTGTGATGCACCACCACCTCCTGTCCATGGCTTGACCAGCTCACCTGCTGCTGCCTCACTTTTCTCAAGGGAATTTTCCCTGTGCCAGTGCAGAGCCCTGGTTTTGTGAAGCACATGGGTGGAGACAGGTCTGAGACAAGGAAACTCTTATTTATACATGTGACCTCATCAGGATTTGTGTCAAAGTCTCTGGAGATGCCCTCCAGCTTCCTTAAATTTCATATTTTTATAATGAAGATCATTTTGTGTTTTACAAGCCCAAAAATGTCTAAAACTAATAAACATTTTATACACGTGTCAAAAGATGCTTTAAAAGCAGCCAAACCATGGATTTTTTAACAACTGAGGGGGGATAACAACGAAAAACCCACAACACGCTCCTGGTTTGCCAAGTTCCTGCAGCCTGAGCAAATTTTTAGAGACGAGTTATAAACCCCAGATTACTGGAGCTTTAATGGAAGTGCTGACACTTCCTCAAGCTGGAGTAGCCGTACAACAACCCCACATCCCACTGCTGACTCCATCCCTCATTCTACTCCCCGAGTAACGCAGCACTTGAGGGAATTGAGGCCCGGGGGGGCTCCTGAGTGTTCTTGCTCTCCTTTCTTCTTCGAGCTTGCAGGGAAGGGATTTGGCAGGAGGATTTGGCAGCCTGGCAGCTCGTGGGGAAACAAAAAGAGCAGCTATCAGTGCAAAACGGAGCGGCCTCGGTGGCTGGTGGCCACCCAGCCCCGCTGGCCCCCGCTTCAAACACACAGCGCTGGGTTTATGGTGGGGCTTAGGAGGAAAGGCTCTTACAGCCACCATCCAAGGGTTGCACTTATCTCCTGTTGGAAGTGCCACTTATTGATTGTTTGATGGTTTTTAGGGAGGTGTTTGCATCAAATAGATGGAGTGGTTCGGTTTCCTGGTGTTATTTCATGCTGAAAAGATGGATTTGGGGTTGTGCGTCTGTACAGACGTGCAGCTCCTCTGCGAGATGTATGTGGGGATGTACAGCAGCACATAAGCAAAGCCTGGCTGGTACACAGCAGCTGGCTCACTTTTATCACCAGCTTTGCCGTAAAACATCCCATTTTAATAATCAAATTAGAGCCAAGGCAAACCTGTACAGGTGAGAGGAAATCTGTGAGCATGATCAAAACCACATTTCTGATTCAGGACAAAATCGCAGGCTACAGGGAGGTACATCTGTAAATTATACAGGAAGCTTTCTTCAACAACTGATTCACCCTGACAGTTTTACTGGAGTATATGAAAATTAGTATTAAAGATGTGATATGTAGGCTTCTTTCCAGGAATTCCAATCTGGTTTCAATAAAATGAAAACACTGATTGGAAGTGAAGTTGCCTTCCGGTTTTGCCTTTGGCTATTATGTGTTCATTCGTGAAATGACTGAATTCCACAACTACTTTTAATATTCACCTTTTGAGTTCATCTCCCATACTGGACACATTGGAATGATTAAAATAGCACCGACTCCTGAAGCCGGATTCTCTTTAATTTGAAACAGCCTGAGTGCTGAGGACGAAAAAAATATAAAAAAAAAAAAAGAATGCTCTGTTAAGTCCATCCTTTCTTAGCATCCAGTTGCTTCAATGCCTGTTTAGGGTGGAATACTAATAAAGGAGTGGATGAAACAACCCTGAATAACTGTGAAAGAGCACAGTTCCGTGCTCCCTGTCCCCCCAGGTTGCTGCTCCTGGTGGTGTCTGCTGGCTGAAAGGTTTGAGTGCTCCGATGCTCTGGGTCTCTCGGTGCTGCCGTGCTTTGGCAGCTGCCTGGCCCTGCACACCAGTGCCACTGTGTGCTCAGCTCCTGCCAGGGACAGGGCCTGGGAAAAGGGGTGCAGAGCAGAGATTTGGGGCCAGCAGATGTAAATATTTAAGATACCCGAGGTTTTGCAATACAAACTGTTGCGTTCCAGCTTATTGTTCCAAGCGGCTTTTGCATGCTGAACCTGCGGGAGCTCCGTGCCAGATGAGCAGACCAGCTTCTTGCAGAGCATGAGTGATTTTATGTGTTGAGGAGCTCATAAAGAAATCCAAATTCCCTTGGATTTGCTAACACCTTCCAGGCTACGCTCGGTGTTTTGAGGCCATATGGTCCTGGAGATGGAAAAACTGGATCTGCTGGTTTTCGGGAGGCGTTGGCTGGACGTGCTGTGGGGCAGAGCTCAGTGTGGCACCCAGGGTGTTCACCTGGGCTGCCATCACTTAATCGTAG
>NW_024580672.1:21823881-21873881 GCF_017639235.1 Corvus kubaryi
GTTCTGGTTGGGGCAAGGCAGGGATGTTCCAGCTGGGAAAGGACAACCCACAGCAGCACTCCAGTTAAGGAGGACATCCCCTGGGCTGTGACAATGGTGAAAATGCTCAAGGTCTGCTCTGCTGAAAAGTGCACCAGACACCAGGTAAAAGCTATCAGGAATTGAGAAATCCAACATGCAGAAGTGAAAGGCACGTTTGAATTTAATCCCTCGGAATTACGAGAAGCATAAAAGTCCCGTTATGGGATGGCACAATGTATTAACAGTCATAGGTGTTAAATCAAACCAAGGTGCATGATGTTAATAGGCAAAGTGACTGTGTTTAAACAGTTGTCTACTTACTAAATCTCTAATTAAGGACATGCAAACCAAGTGGCAAAGATTTTCCACTGAACATGATAAATTGTGATTAGCAGAATGTTTTTAATGTGCTGCAGAGCAAGCCAGTTTTATGAAAAAAGAGCAGAAGCCACCCAAATTTCTCCCAGCAGCTTTACCTGTAATGACAGTGGTACCTCTGCAGGTCACAATAAATTGATTTTTGCTGCGTGTTTTAACCCCTGACTGCAGTTTGGATCCTAATTTTTCTGGTTTTACAGCCCTTCTTTACAGCATCTTTTGGGATTTATCTCAAACGGGCCAGACAAGCTGGAAGTGACTTTTTGGAAGCTGCCTCATGACTTTCTGCCTGGATTGAGGGTGATGTGAGTGTGAGTATTTTCCTGCTACAGCACAACCCTCCACAGGAATAAGTGCACTTACTTGACTCAATCAGCCATCTGTGACTCCATCAGCCACAGTGGAAACTAATGGTAATTGCCAATTGTTAACCAGACAATAGCAGATGCTAACTTTAATATCCAACAGTGCTCTTCCGAGCATCTTTTATGGAGACACGGCCTCACTTTAATACGTGTTTTCTTTCTCCAAAATAAGGCAACTTAGTAAAGGCTGATTAGCCCAGGGAGCTATGTGACTTGAAGCAATGAACTTCCAGGAATGGCAGCCCATGTGCTGTTTCTGGGCCAGAATGTCTACAATGTGAAAATTTAGAAGACTGGATTTAAAATTCTTCTCGGAATGCAGTTTTTTTCCAGTGAAATTTCACAAAGAGCCAAGTCCTGAATGCTAACACGAGAGCGATGCCTTTCCTGGCAGTGTCCTTGCCTCCTATTAGATAATCAATTAGTCTCAGAACATTAAAAAGCAAAATGCTGCAACAGGATTTTCCACCAAATTCAAAAATATTTACTGAAGGATTTCATTGCTCCTGTTTATTTACACGGAGGCCCGAAGGCCGCACGACATAATGCTGCTGCTCTGGCACCAAGGCAGCTCTGCAGCCTCAGCCCCGAAGGACATCTGGAGTTTCTGGGTCGCAGCAGTTCCTTTTTGCAGAAATTTGCTCGTGGAAAGTAATGAATGAGCCCATTTTCACTTCGACTGGGGCCTGCAGTCTACGGGAGACATTAGGAGCAATTTGTAGTCAACGTGCAGGTCTGTTCCATCTAAAATATTATCAATGAGCTTGTCAACCCGAGCCTTAACCTTCTTTGTTATTTTCATCTGCTCCTCTCTCAGATGTCTCTCCTCGTACCCATAACCTCTGAAGACTGGCAACAGGATGTCATACACCTGTTTTGCTCAAGGCTGGGACTCGGAGCCCTGCGCGAGGTTGTGTCGGCATTGGCTCGCTCGCTGCTTTGCTCAACGTATATGTCAGAATGTCAGATGATCGTTGTTGTATCTGCAGCTGTTGCATGAGCAGAGTGCCAGGGGCACAACTTTCCTGCAGTGAGCTTTAATTTGCTCTCCCCTCCCTGAAGAGCTCCTGCGCTTCACCTTGCTGCTGCTGCTGCAGCTGGAGGAGAGCTCAGCCCGCGTGCAGCTGAGCCTGCGGCACAGGAGGCAGGGAGGGAGGCAAGGAGGGAGGCAAGGAGGGAGGCAGGGAAGCAGGAAGGCGGGGAAGAAGGCAGGAAGGGAGATGGGCATCGAGACAGGGAGGCAGGGAAGGAGGCAGAGAGGCAAGGATGCAGGAATGGAGGAATGGAGGTAGGGATGCAGGGATGGAGGCAGGCGTGCAGGCAGAGAGGTAGACATTGGGGCAGGATTTGAGGCAGGGATGCAGGAATGGAGGCAGGATTTGAGGCAGGGAGGCAGTGAAGGAGGAAAAGCAGGGAGAGAAGGCGGGGGGAGACAGGGAAGGAGAGATGCAGACAGGGATGGAGGCAGGGGTGCAGGCAGGGGTCAGACATGGAGGCAGGAATTGAGGCAGGGTGGCAGGGAAGAAGGCAGGTAGGGATGGAGGCAGGAAGAGAAAAAGGTAGGGAAACAGGAATGGAGGCTGAGAAGCAGGAATGGAGACAGGGAAGCAGGCAGAGAAGAAGCCAGGAAGGCAGGGCAGGAGGCAGACAGGTAAGTAGGGAAACTGAGGCAGGCAGGGAGGCTCAGCACCAGCCAGGGCACAACTTGGTGGAGGTGCTGCAGACTGTTATTTGCATCTTTGCTCAATGAGGCATTTTCCTAATTGTTTGCAGGAAGGAATTGTGAACACTGAGGGATTTATATTTGTGCGAGTCAATCTGTAGTATATTTGGAAGCTGTTCCAACAGAGCTACTTGTAGCCTAAATAAGCCATAACCTGCCAAGATATTCATGAGAGATCTGACTAGGTTTTTGACTGTTCTCAGAATTAGGTTGACAATCAAAACAGATGTAGAATGAGACTGCAACTGGATTGCCAAAGGCAAAAAACTCCTGTCAAATTCTTTAAAGGAGCGAGCTGATAAACCACTGTAGTACATGGGAATAATGGACATTAGTGACTAGACAAGGACACAAATGTCCACCTTCAGTTTTGCTTGGGATTGTGGATTTGTTTCTCAAATTAGGTAGCAAGGGCATTGGAAAAAAATGCTTTAAAATACACAGGTAGTGAAAGTTTAAAAAGACACGGCATTGCTGCATGAATATTACAAGATGTTTCTCAGGGTTTCTTAAAAATACGTGGTTTTGTGGAATTGCTGCATTGCTGAGTGACAAATTGGGAAGGAACAGATCATCTGTAATTTAAAAGAAGAAAGCAATAGCGAGTTTGATTAAAAAGCAACACAATTCTGTATTACAGGATATTGCTTGGTTACATCTATTATTAAGGGAGACATGAAGCTTTTTGTCTTTCACTGGAAATGTTAACTAAATCAAGATTAAATATATAAAACGGGGCTTCATCTTTAATAAGGAGAATGGATGTAGTGGCCTAATTGGTACATCTGTATCTTGTCTAAGAGCTGCAACTCACAATTCCTGCATCCAGGTCTTTGTAACAGAGGGAAAAGGAGAGTTTTTGAGGGATAAAGCACAAGAGTGAAAGATACTGGTGGGAGAAAAAAATGACAACTGGTTTACAGCTGCCTGCTAGGCAAAATCCCTGGCTGGAAGGACATGTCTGGGTGGAGGGATCCATATGGTGGGTCTTCATGGTGTTTCAGGATAGGGAGGGCTGACAAATATGGAATGACACCTTTCCTTGGGGAAAATGCTGAGTCATTCAAAAGGGAGCTGTTCGCAGGGTTTGTTTCAATGAATATCTCAACTTGAAAAACTATAGAACAAATCATAGGACAGTTTTCAAAATGTTTTGCTCATTAATCATGGCTTTTTGGAATAACTTTTGTTCTTCAAATGTAGCTTGTAGGTGGCTTTTAGGTGTTTTTCAAAGAGAAAGATATTTCAGAATTATATTTAGAGTAATATTTTAACCTCAGAAAGCTTTATAAGGATTTTTCTTTGTGCACAAGGCTGCTTGCCATATTTTTTGTCTTGAACAGCTGTGCAGGGGTCAGGATGGTAATGGAATTGTCCTCCTTTTCCCCAAACCTACCTCCCAAATATTGCCACTTTCCCCAAACCTTTCTCTATAGAGGGTAAAACATTCAAACCACACCTTGGATCAGCTGATTGTGCTCAGGACCTGCACGTGTGTGTCCTCCAGCTCCAGGCAAAGGGCTCTGCGTGGTCTCCTTCAGATTTCTGGCCAATCCACACGAGCCAGAGCAGCTGGGAATGTGCCTGCCGGGAGCTGGCTGCCAGCCCGAGCCTGGCAAGTTGGCTGGGTGGTCACTTGGCACACGAGGGCCGTGGCACTGAACTCACCAGTGCTGCCCAGCTGAGCATTAGAGGACCTGGTCCCTGCTGGCAGAATCACTCTCCTGCTCCAGCGATGAAGATGGATTGGTCCAAGTGGAGCATCAAGTCTTCAGGGCCAAAAATAAGCTGGAAATGTGAGCTCAGGCCATGCTGGCTAAGTCCTCCTCTGCACAGGCAGGACATTGTCCCATGGGGACCTTGGACCACCTCTGGGCTTGCAGAAACCCCTGGAACAAAATGTTCATGACATTTCTTTTGGCTCAGATGCCATTTCTCTTCTTTCCAGGAGGATCTCTCCCCTCTATTAATACCTATATAATCTTTTTAATTAAAATGAAATCTATTTTTGATACCTCACCACCAGATCCAACACCGTATTCCCGAGTGAAGGACGTATTCCCTCCACTGCAGTGGGGGGCAGTGTTATTTCTTGCACTGCATTTCCAATCAAGTTGGGGAACATTAACTTATCATTTCTTTTTCTGCATTAGTATTCAATGCTTTCATATCCTGGTTAGATCTTGATAGGAAAATATAAAAACATGTCAAGAGAGTGGTTCAGTTACAAATGGAGTGCAAAAATGATTTTGGAGAAAGCCCATTTGTGTGTGATTTCTAACCTAATTCTGCAAACCCTGGTGGTTTGGAGAGTTTAGCATCCAGAGGTTTGGGCGTTTGCCCAAACTAACCCTAAAAAGCAAACCTTTGGCCGCTTGCCTTTCAGTTGAGTGTGTGATATAAATAGCTGTTCTAGGAACAAACAAAGGAGGTATTGCTTGGAGCAGCCAAGAGAAACCTCGTGAGCCACTCCATCAGGCCGGGTTTCGCTCTCCCAGCTGGAGACGTGCTCCTACTTTTTCCTGATATTCATGCAGCGGTGACTGGGTGCCACAAGGCAGTGAGTCTTCAGGACTTTTATCTTTCTTCAGCACTTTCATCTTCTGTGAAGACTCACAACTCAACTCCCCCAGAAAAAACCCCGAACAATTAATTTAAAAAATACTCGGTAAAGTCCTTCTCATGTTGGCTTTGGTGGTTTCGTTGTAGAGCTGTGGTTTCAGATGAGGAGCACCACAATGTTGTTGCAAGACCAGACCAGAGAGGAAGGGTTCAGACCTCCCTTGTCCCTGCACTCCTGTTCAGGTGAAGCAAGATTTGGTGTTTTCTTCAACATTCCAAATTCTTCAATATTTTTTGTCTTTTCCTAGACTGGTTTATGGGGTTGCTTGAAGTTCTAAATAAACCTTTATCTGTATACACAAGTTAGGCCTTGACCAGGTAAGAGCCTGGAATAAATCAGCTGTTGGAGAAATCTAAAACCACTTGCTCAGGGAAATGGTGGAATCATCCACCATCCCTGGAAGAATTTAAAGAAATGTAGCTATGGCACTTGGGGACATGGGTTAGTGGTGGCCTTGGCGGTGCTGGGAGTCTTGATGATCTTAGAGGGCTTTTCCAACATAATTCTGTGATTCCAGGATTCTGTGGGGTCTTGCTATGGCACCTTTAGTATCCATTTTTGGGGTGTTTTGGTCTCTCTTTGGGTATAGAAAACAATGTTGAAAAAACAGGAGCAAACGCCATTTTGCCATTGAACAGCAGAATTTCCAGGGAAAGCAAGTGAAGTCTCACATCTCTGCAAAAGCCCTGAGCATCCTCACAGCTCAGCTGAAATCTGGATATCCATGGGAGGTGTAGGAAGAATCAGACTGCTTTATCTGCATCACCTTTCTCGTGTTGCCCCTCTCTTTGTGGCTGCTCCTCCTTGGTGACAATTTGCTGTAAAATTGCCACTCCACCAAACCTTTCTTTCCCTCGTGTGCCTTTCCTGACCCCTGCTCCTTCCATTTGGCAGAGCTGAGCAGCCAGGGCCCTAAATCACCCCAACAGCCGTGGCTGGGGTGCGGTGCCTTTCCCTGGATTCCAGCTGGCGGCTGCTCCCAACTCCTGTTTTCCCAATTCCCACAGAGACAGAGCAGTCTCATGCTGTCTAAGAGCTGAGGGCTGAGCTACTAACAGAAACCCCGATGGATGGTGGAAGGGCTTTTCCATAATCCCCCATTGCTAATCAATGGCCATGTTTGACGTCCCGGCAGCTCAGCGATGGAGAATAGCTGTTGATAGTGCTGAGAGGAAATGGGAAACTCCTACTTCATTGATGGGAGCTGGTTATTATTGATGTCATCACTCCTGTCACTCACTGATAAATACAGCCCACAGTGGCTTCCCTCCAATCTGTAGAGCCATGGATTTGAAAATAAACATCAGTAATTTGAGAATCACTGTGCAACTGAGGTGATGTTAACTCCAAGTGGTGATGAATCTTGGATTTTCTCCTGCCTATTTCCATATTTCACCCTGACAAAGGACATGTGGGCAGTTGCTTTTTGGGATAAAGTAGATATTTGGATTACAAAGAGGGCGTGAATAACTGGTGCCTTGTTCTCAAATTGCTTTATGGATGGATCTGTATGTCAAGTCTGCATAATAGCGGCTGTAACAATATGTTGCCTATTTACTGTGACAAAATTCTGATACCTTATCAATTTAAGCATCATGCAGAAAAACCTTTTTGAGCCACTTTTGCTTGTAACCCTCTATTCGTCAGTTGATATAAGCAAGTAATGGAGATGTGGGCAATGTCCCTTTTCTCTTCTTTGAGGCCGGCTCCTGGAGGTCTGGTTTCCAGAGAGCAGCGAGCAGGAGCATCCACACCTGTGTCCCAGACAGTTGGCACGCTCTGCCCGTGCCACAGCTGCCATCTGTGCCAGCACCACGCGCCAGTGACGTGACTTGGGGGAAGGCAGGAGCAAGACAGTGACTTCACACCATGACAGAGGTGGGTTTGTGTCTTTGAGCACTGAAATCTGCTGTGGGTTGCGTGTCTGCCTCTCTTTCCTCACTCTCTCACGGAAGCTGTTGCTGGTCATATAGTTAATTACAGGCATTCTGGGTGGATTTAAGAACTCTAAGCATAGGGGATTTTGTTTCTGCAGAGCTTATATGGAATTGTTTGGGCTCTGAGCAACCTGGTTTAGTGAAAAGTTCCCTTCCCACAGTGGTTGGCATGAGATGATCTTTAAGGTCCCTTCCAACCCAAACCACTCTATCATTCTATGATTGAAAGCATCAGGCATTTTTCTGATACATAAAGAGATTGTTTTCCTACAGAAACTGAATTCCCCCAAAGAAAGAGACCATTCACAAATAAATGTTCCTTTACACTGTGTGGGAGAAAGAGCTCAGCAGCTCCCTGTAAAAGGAAGAGCCCACCCCTCCATCTCCACCAACCTCTTCAAGGTGGCAGTCTTCCAGGTCAAAGCCAATGGCAGGCTTTTCTACTCCACCCTGGAATCCTGGCAGCTCCTGGCTGTTGCCTGGCTTGGCATGGCTCAAAATGGTGGCAGAGGATGATGTCTGCCCTTGGAGTTGCAATAAACAACAGGCCCATGGTCTCCCCTCTGCGATGCTGTCACTTCTGCACAGGTGGAGATTGCTGGTGGTGGGGAGACACCATCAAGGCTTTAGTTCCTCTGGAGGTGTGATGACCAGAGTGACCCTCTGTCTCAGGGGCAGAAGCTCTCCAGAACAAGGTGGCAAAGTCCAAAGGTGGGAAAACAGAACTTTTTTCTCCACTCTTTCCTTTGTCTTCCCTTCAGATACAGTGGGGCACCAGGAGGACATCGTGGAGCTGTTCCCAGCCCTGTGTGGCAAATGCTGTGGCTGTCAGTCCCCTCGGGGCGGGGGAAAATGAGCTCCTAACAAACGTTTCTCTGTAGGTGCAATGCACATAAGTGCATTTTTGGATCACAGTCCAAGTCTGCATCCTTTGTGAGCCCGGGAATGTGCCAGGATGAGTCGGTTTTTATCAGCCCAGCACTCCTCCATTGAGCAGAGACAGGGTTGGGAGCATTGCACATCAAAGAGAGGGGAATTAATGAATGAGAAAACCTTGACATTTACACAATTTAGGCATGCTACTTTTATTTAAGGGTCTTTTTGTGCAAAGGGTGCAGAACCCTTGGTGAATAGACCTGTTAATGCCTCTTGCTTTTTGTGTTTATATGTGCCAGGTCTAATAATTGTCACGTCAACCTAAGTGAGAAACATCCAGACACGTTCATGGGAGAAGCCGCAGGGCTTTAGTTCAAGTGACTCCTGTTCCTCCTGGGTGGGGAAGAGGGAAGGGCAATAAACAACAGGAGTTTGCTGGTTTCTCAGCACCAGGGTTTATCACGTGTAAAAATGTAGGACTTTGGAAGCCATTAATTATACATAAAGTCAATAACCAATCTTAATAGAACTTAAAGTGACAAAAGCGATGACATTTAAAAAATCAGCTTCCCCATACCTGGAGTCTGTGTCCATGAGGGGAAGGAAAAAGGCTGGAAACATGCTCTGGCCACGCAGTAATTGCCACTGCCATTTTCTGATTTCATTAGAGAAAGCTGTTTTCCATGTAGGTAGATTAGGAAAGGGAGAAATTCTGAATAACAAAGGTCAGGTCTGTGTCTGGGATAACCTGCCCTGCCTGTCAGCAGCAAAGAGAGGAATTTGGGGTAAAAAAAAATGAGGATTTGCTCTTTTATGATATTTTAAAACTTACATAAGAGCATATTTTAGCTACACTTTTATTTCCCCCTAAAAAATGAAGCAGAGTTGTAGTGGAGAGATAGGAAAATAATAATGTTAATAGTAATATTAGTAATGGTAATAAATCCTCTGCACTACCGCTGATTTCCAGAGACTGGAATCTGACCAAATCTGACAATAATGAATTCATCTGAATTTAGACTTGTATTTCAGTTTGTAAAATTGGTAAGAAATATTATGTACCCATGAAAATCCAAGCTTTAAAAGAAGTTCTAACACCCAATTTAGGCATTTATTCTAATTAATCTTATGCAAGGCGAAGGTCTGCTATGAAGTCATCATTAATTTATATTCCTGCAGCACAGTTTATCTCATTTACTTTGTACCTTATTTTTTCATGGAAGATCAAGAACCAGTTCTTGGCCATTATTCTTGACAGAATCCATTTGAAACGAGCCAGAGGAGTGAGAAAAGCGAGGCGCCCACACGTGGATAAGCCTTGCCAGGTTCTGGACCCTTTTTTCACCTGCCTAATTGAGGAAATATTTTTTGCTCTTTGTTTCCAGGGGGTGGGTGGGTTTGTTTGTTTGTTTTCTCAGGAGTGGGGAATCTCGGTCGGTCCTCGCCCTTGTTCCAGTTTGGAAGAGCAGGCGCCGGGGCTGTTAGCAAGTGACATGCCCAGGAATATAAAAGAGCACTACATCTTTGGAGCTGTTTCCTGGTATTCCCCAGCATCCTTGTTTGTTATAATTTGAAAGAAGCTATTGAGTTGAAAGGAGGGACAAACAATCTCCAGGCGGACAAAGCCAGGGAGAGCTGGGAGAGGCCAAATTTCCATGAAACATTCGTGTTCCAATTCATATTTAAATGGGCTCCTAAGCAGCTGGACAACCTTTCTGTGGCCGGCCACAGCTGAGCGTTGCAGCCAAGGAGAAATCACAAGCAATTTGCTGAGAGCAGATGAAAGGTGTGTGTGTTTCTGTCCTTTTAGTGCGAGAGAATAAACACTGAACTCGCATAGGATGTCAAGATGTTGGGCAGTCTAAGTGCAGCAGAGCAGATTCCCAGGACTGTGGATTGGCAGCGCTTCCTTTGAAGTCATCCAGGTTATGCTGATTTACAGCAGCCGAAGATCAACACAAATATGGTTGTTTCTGTAACTAATTTCGATGCCCTTCTGCTTAATGATTTTTTTGAGGGAAATTATTATTTCTTACAAACGTGCCTAGGCAGCAACCACTATCAAATAATCATTTAATTTTTGAAGGGCTGAATCCTGCAACCCTTTTTAATTTAAAACTCAGGTGGGATGCACCTGGAGAAAGAGAAAGCCTGGGTCAAAAGTGCCTTTTTCCATATCCTAAACTGACCTCGGGCTACCCTGGTCTTCGGCAGATCCTCATTGTAGTGGAAAGTAGCCTAAATTCTCCCTAATTTGCATCTTGCACCTCCCTAACCGAGCCACCTTGGAGCACAAAGGTGCTTTTGCGGTCCCCTCACTGCGCTCCTTGCTCTGCTCGAGGTGCCAGAGAGGGCTCTACACCTCCTAAATAACCCTTTATCCTGAGCTTTGCTCTGCCAGAGGCTGTGCTGGTATCTTTGAAGGCATTTTGTCTGCAATCACCTGGTGCAGAGCACCCTTTGTGCAAAGAGAAGCAGATTCCTCAGGCTCCAAAGGAAATTTTTCCACAGTCCAAACAGGCATTGGTTATAATTTATCAAGTGACGTTTCTGCAGGTTTATTGTGAATTAATATTACCATTTGCTTTGAATATGGTTTAATGTACTTCAGAGGCATGACTTAATTATTCTTTGTCCTTGAGTCTCTGCGCTGCAGCCATTTTTATTAAGAAAAATATGAGGAATTACTAAGAATGTTAAAAAATTACTTCTCACAGGAGCTGGGTCAGGTTAAGAGCGAGTTTGTTGCACAACATTCTTTACTCTCGTTCCTGCTATTTTTTTTAACCATGTGTGAGCTATTTGCTTTAGAAAATCAAGCAAGCTTTGGTTGATTTTCCTTCCCCCTAACTAGATATATCTCAAACTATCTCTTCCCTGTTTGAATTTCTTTTTATGTCACATCAGAAGAAGTGTGTGCAGTTATTGGGCAGGAGATTGGGCTTCCCATCTGTTTTTTGTTGAGGTTGGAGTGTGGGGATGGTGTCTGTGATCATAAGAGAATGCTGAGAGTTCCTATGACACTATAAATATTAAAATAATCAAGAACTGGAAAGAATTAACTGGCAGTAGTTTTACACCCCAGCATGAGAGCTAAAACCAAGAGAGAAATTTCATGGCTTTACTTTGACACCATGGAAGGCAGGAAAAGGTGTTTGTGCCTCCAGCTTTGTCCCTGAGCTTCCAGCAGCCTCCACCCATTCCAGGCTCCGGGATAAAAACAACGAAGTGCAAATGATTGAGAATTCCAGAATCCCAGACTGGTTTGGGCTGGAAGGGGCCTTAAAGCTCATCTCATTCCCAGCCCCTGCCATGGGCAGGGACACCCACTATCCCAGGCTGCTCCAAGCCCCAATGTCCAGATAAATCAGATGGATAAATCACATGGATAAATGAGATGGATAAATCATCCCATTCAGTGGTGCTGGGTTAATGGCTGGACTTGATGACCTTGAAGGTCTCTTCCAACCTGGATGATTTTGTGAATCTGTGATTTCATTGTCCAGGATGTTTAATGTTTAGACACAGTTCTGTATCCGGTGTCTTCCCTGCAAAAGCTGTGCTGTAAACTCCTCATTACAGCCCCCAGACTATTTCTGTGTCTGATTATCATATATTCACTTAAAATCTTTTCCTTGTCCATTGACAAACTTTATTTTCTCTACTCCCCTTCTACTACTAACGATATTGTAGACTTAAAAACTCTGCAGTCAATGTCTGACTAATATTTCCTCAGTTAATTTTTGGGGTTTAGCTGTCCCATCTATAAATCTGCAATGAGAGGAACAGTCTAAAATAACTATTATTCAATTTATTGCTTGAATATAAAATTAGATAAATGAGCCATTACCTTCCACTTGGATAAAAATGTGGCTGAGTTGATTCTCTTTGTCTGGCCATCGTGCTCATCAGGAAACACTCAGTTATTTTTGGATGGCTACCCCAAATTCCTTGCTTTGGGAATTAGAGCTTTGAGGGAAACCTGAGTAGCTGTTTCATCCAGCAAGGGATATTTCTCCAGTAGGAGCACAATAAGCCCAGGACCTGCCTCTGGAATTGGTTGTTGCACACAGTGGGCAGAGTGAAGCTATGGAAAAAAAAAAAAAAGGAAAAACTCAACTTGTGCCTTAAAACGAGAATTTGGCTCCTCCAGTAGTTAAACAGACCCTGATGCCTCGTGTAACACTTTGCATTGCAAATATTTTATTTTGATTTATTTGGAGAGTGGAGTAGGACTGAAGGGGCCAGCAGTCTTTTTGCTGATTTTTGATGAGGTTAAAATTCAGTATCTGAAGTTCATTTTTATTAATAGCTCATTTTCTGGCCAGGAAAATATCATAGAGAAAAATTAAATAATAAACCAACCCAGACTGGAAAAGAAAAAAACCCAAAACAATACAAAGCCCTCACAACTGACTAATAACCTCGCAACATTAATGATAAATATATTATCCTCCTTCAATACTTTCTGTCTTGGGATATGTGATTTCCCAAGGACAAAATCAGTCAAAACTACCTTTGGCTTCCACAGTTTTCCAGAGTTTTCCATGGAGCAAAGTGATTACATGGAGTGCATATACTGAATTTCTGGTTCAACTTGGTTTTACACAAATAAAACCTTGAGTGAGTGTTCTCAGTTAAAGAAAATTGGACCAAATTGCTGAATGGAAAATAAAATTCTTCATGCATTTTTGCCTTTAATAAACAGAAATCTTTACCTAAGGGAGGAAGTGATCTGGATTTGGTGCAAATAATTAAATAAAACAGAGAAATTACTAAGCAAAGTGTTACTTTTTATTTAAAAGGCAAATGGAAAACAAATCTCTGAGAAAGGCAGTGAGCTTGCTTAGTGTTTTCCGTTCAAGCTCTTCTTAGGTTTATCTTGAACAAACAGGGTATTTATTTTCTTTTCTTAATAAGTGGTTTCAAGACAGAAATAATGTCACCCAAATCAACACAATTAATTGTACAGACCTACAGTAAAAGCTACATTGGCTGCCAGGAGTTGTCCTTAAAATAGACATTTAGCTTTGAAGATCACCAAAAATTTGCAGTTAGGCTGGGGTTCATCCCAAATCTTTGCTGGGAACAGCCATCAATAGTGCAGGAATTTGGCTGTGACTGACTTGAGACCACCCAACTACATTAATTCCCCTCCTAAAATGAATCGTGGTGGTTTCACTGGTGTCCCTGATGTGGAGACAGCTCCTACCAGGAGAAGATCTGACCTGTGGAAAAGCTCTCTGCTGAGCCTGTGGCGTCAATGACCTTGCTGTAAAACAGAATAATCACTGTTGGCGTCTGAATTCCCAAATTAGAAGGAATATAAAGAAGACGTAAGGCAGAACTGAGCACATTTCGTTGTGTTTTTCTTTTGCTCTGTCTCTAACCTCATCCCTCTTCCAAACAGGTGGCCATAACTTCAAGGAACTGTCCTTTTTTTTTCTCCAATGGATATTTGACTTAAAGCTTGCAGAGAAATCTTTTGAAGATGCACGAGCAAATTATTCACTTAAAAGTGGGAATACTCCCTACCAAATCCAACAGGGACAGGTAATTTGATAGATGAGTTCACCTAAATGATACTAGCATGTTCCTTATCTCCCTGCCATCGGGTTAAGAGCTGTTGTGCATAACTTTCTTAACCTTAACCTCATCTGTTCTTCTCTCGGGACTTCAGATTAGTGCAAGGGATAAAGGAAAATCAATGCCGAGTTTGGTTCTGGTGAATGTTTATGTCTGTATGCAAAGGAAGAAGGGGGGAGAGCTTGAAACCATCCCTTCCCAGTGAAAGATTTTAATTAAATTAAGTCTTAGAAATGTGGAGTGTGATCTTTGCAGTGTTTTGATTTCGCTGAAGATTATGACCAGACTTGCCAAAACCAACTGCGAAGTCTCACATTTGTAAACTCGGCACACGGCGCCCCATGAATCCGATACATCCCAAAGAAAGAGCCCGGGTGCTCCTGTTTACATTCCTAAAGTCTTTACAAACAAGGAGAACAATATCTGCTCTTTACAGATTACTGTGGTCAGGTTCCTGTGTACAGCACAAGTGACCTTTCCGAGCTGAGCAATCTTTAGACACTCAGCGCCGAGGGCTGTGAAAGGCTCGAGGTGTATCAGCTTACTGGGAGTTCATATTTTACACCAAGACTGATTTTTACAGTATCCAGCTGCTGAATATCAAATGATGGAGTTTGGGCTGTAAAAGAGGGCTTTTCTCTTATGTAAAGACATAGATTCTTCCTACTGCTGGCAAAAGGTGTATTGTGCACAATCAAGATGGAGTTTAGGCTATCTCCTCTCTGACTCCTCTTTATCTGTGCTTAGCCTGCTTTGTATCCCTTTCCTCACCAAAAGCATCTTTATATCAGTGAAGGGACAGATAGCAGGTGTAACACTTCTGGATTATGTCCAGAGGGGTCTGGAATATCCCAGTGAGGAGACTCCACATCCTCTCTGGGCTCTGCTCAGGGCTGGGCACTGCCCAGGGCAGCAGTTCTGCCTCCTGTGCAGGGCAATTGCTGGGCTCAGGCCCTGCCCATTGCTCTGGTGCCATCACTGGCCCCCAGAGCAGAGCCTGGGCCCTGCTCAGAGCCCTCCCTGCAGCCAGGGACACCCAGGAACACTCAGGGACACTCAGGGACAGCCAGGGACACCCAGGGCTGAGGGCCACTCTCAACTGGGGCTCCTCTTGAGGCTGAGCAGCCCCAGCTCCCTCAGCCTTTCCTGGGCATGGAGATGCTCCAATCCTTTTGTGCTCCACGGGACTTGGAGATGTGGCACTTTAGCACCTCCAGTAAGTTCTTTTCATAGAATCATCAAGGTTGGAAGAGACCTCTAAGATCATCAACTCCTTTTATCCAGCTCCAAACCATTGTAAGGGTGTGCACGGAGCCTGGCTCAGCTCAGCCTCTCTTCCTGCTGCTCCTGGCCCCGGTGCTTGTCTGGTGGCCCAAAGCAGCTTCTGTCAAGGAGGGTTTCATACATTCCTAGGGAAAAAGCCTCGAGGTCATTTTGATTTAGATGGTTTGAACACATAAAGGCAGCACATGTCAGTGCAATGATGATCTTGGGTGAGGATCTGTTTTTCTTGAGCTTGTGGGGGATACAGCAAAGTTGTGGAGGAAAACAACTGCCTGAAAAAGGTCTTTTAGCTCCTTGAACAGGGAAGGATTATGCAGGGAAGGACCAATAAATCAAACACTCGATGGGTATTCATTAGCTTGGTTTTGGGATAACACCGGTTCTTCCCAAACACATTTTGCTTTCACCGTTAACAGCTTTCCTACTCCAAATGCCCTGTGGTAATTCCTGCCATGCAAATAAGGATCAAATCTTCATTTTCATAGGGTAATGTGCTTTTTCCTTAGAAGACACCTGAAAAAGAAGGCTTTTGCTGTGTAAGCTTAATTTTAGTGTATTGATGGATCTTCTGGAAATAGAAGTCTGAACAACATCAAGGCTGGGAAAGTTCATGGATTTATCCCAAGTTTGCAGCTTGGCTCAGAGTTTGATTTCTGCTAAAAGAAACTGTGAAAACACATACAGAAAATGTACAATCCCAGTTCTATTATAGAATTCAGATATGCAGCTATTAGAGAGATAATTAATGTCTCAGGCTATCAGTGAGGGCTGTTCTGCTTCTCAAAACCTGAGTGTTACTGGTTAGGGGGAGGCAGATAATGATAGAAACATCCTGTGAGATTGTAACCCAGGCGTTCTGGTGGTTGAACTTGAGGAAAGGGCACATATTATCAGCTGTATTTTGTTCTCAATTCACTCCAGGAGACGGTGAGAAAAATGGTCTAAAACCGGGCGATCGATAATTTGTATAGTGAACACAGTGCGCCGTTAAGAGGTCTAATCTTTAGATCTCTTCAAACATCAGGTGAGACGGAGAAGGATGACTACCAAGGAGGAAGCAACCCGAGGTGCAATTCATGAGAACAAAGGCTGAAAGCGATGTTGAACTGCTTTAATTTGCATTAGAAAACCTGATAGGTCACAGAGCCTGGCTGGCTGGTCATTTGTAGAGAGTTTGTTACAAGAAAAGCTGGCGTAGGAGCGGAATTGATCCAGCCACAGAGCCATGAACACCTTCTGTGGGGTATTTGCTCCCATGCATCCTCCTGCAGTCAAGTTTGGAGTTGCAGATCGGAACTAGAGGTTTCCAGCTACTGAAGCTGCTGATTGCCTTTCCCAGCTTGCTGAAGTCCCTGAAGTGCCGAAAAGAACTTTTTGGGGGATATTCATAGAATCAGGATATCCTGAGGTGGAGGGCACCCGCAGGGATCATCGAATCCAGCTCCTGATCCTGCTCAGGACACCCCAACAATCCCACCCTGTGCCTGAGAGCATTTTCCAAGCTCTTCTTGAGCTCTGGCAGGCTTGGTGCCATAAAGGCTTCCCTGGGGAAGCTGTTCCAGTGCCCAGCCACACTCTGGGGGAAGAATATTCTGCAAAAAAATTACCTCAATCAGCAAAGAATAGACAGAACACATGACAAGAATAAAGACCTGAACAACCCTCTCTAGAAGCTCTTTTCGAGGCCCCGGTGTTTGAAAGAAAAGCACAGCCCAGTAATTCCTGTGTCAGTGTTTTTACAAGAGGACAAAGAAATAAAGTTCCTTGGTGTTACAGAGAAAACAAGGTAAGAGACACCAGTTCAGCTTTGAAGGTTGAATTTGGCTTTGCCATTCTTTAGTTAATCTATGAAGTAATTTTACAGAATCATAGACCCATCGAGCTCCACCGGGCCAGAAAGGGCTGTTGGAATCACTTAAAGTGTAACTCGAATCATAAGATTTCCCAGAATTGCTGAATTTGTTTGAATGGAATTTGAGTTTAATTTAATTAAGTTAATCTTTTAGGGGAAAAACTTAATCTCAGTTTCAAACCAATGGGTTCACTCCTGTGAGGGAATAGTCCAGGGAAGAATTTTTCTTGAGCAAAGGACTAAGTAACTTGAATAGCAATGATATTGCCTTTGTCTCCTTGTGCTATTTAAGTGGTGATTAGGTCTGAACCTGACTTTTAAGGCAAAAATACACTTCTAGGGGTGACTTCCTGAGTGAGAAGGTCTTTCAGTACTGTAGGTCTGAGTAGATTAGCAGACTGTCTATAAAGTGAGGGAAGAAAATAAGGAGGGAAAGAGGAAAAAGCCAAGGAGAGAGTAAAACTGGGAATTGGAAAAACAGTTCCTGTTCCAGATGAAACATTTCGTTATATGTGATGGGTGTAAAGGCAGTTTGCCCGATGGCTTTGTATTTATCAAGGCATTGTGTGAAACATGGCATTGTTCCTTACAGGAAATAAAGAACAAGGGATCTCCTTATTTCTTGCATACTCGTGTCGAAAGGGGTATGAAGTTGTGATGGGGAAGTAATCACTCCAAAGCACAGCAATCTTGAGGTATTTCCTTTTGGAGCTGCACAGCTTTATCTAAAAATGAGGCTGCATGGGCTGGGAGGATGTTCTGACCCCCACAAGTTGAGCCTGGGTTTATTTTTAATTTTTTTATTGTGAGTTTTATTAAATATCTTTAGTGTACTGACATAATTCAAACCTTTGCTCACAGGGAGGTTTTAACACCCCTCTGGGGAGAGCCTGGGCCAAAACCTGAAAGTGCTGAGTATCTGCTACCACATCCAAATTCACACTTCTCACTTTCTATCCTTTTCTCCAGAAGTTTTATGCTTGAGCCTTCTCATTGTCATACTCCACTGCTAACTCAGCTGGACTGAATGCAGAAAACAAAATCCCAGATTATTCTGAGCTGGAAGGGAACCAGAAGGATCATCAAAGTCCAGCTCCTGAAAATCCTAAACAACTCGTGCACCAGTGGAGGAGTCTTGGACTTGGCTGAGCAAACAGAAAAAGAGCGGCTGTCCTAAATTTTGGGCTCTTGAGCTGAGGGTGGCCGAAGTCACAAGCTGAGCAGTGTCCTGAGTATCTCATACTCTGAGTATCTCATACCCTGAATCCTGAATTCTGCTGTTCAGTGTGAGGAAACACCTCACTGACAAGTTCAAAGAATATATCCCCTAAAATGATGTTTTTCTAGAAATGACTTTTTTGGGGTTTGTTTAGTTAGAACTTGAGCAGTCTCTGAATAATTCTCCCTTTATCGGCTGGGCTTGGTCTCCACCTGCTCCTGAGAGGCCCTTTCAGGCAGTTGATCAAGGCAGGAGCATTGCAGGAGTGGAGGCAAAGAACTGATGGGCATTTTCACTTCATTTTTTCTCAGTTTTTCTTTTCCTATTGCTGAAATCCAGCTTACTTTTTTTTTTCTTTTCTTTCTTAATCACTGACAAGATTTTTCTACATTTTCTGTCCACTTGGTCCAAAGTTTTGTGTGTGTACTTCGCTGGGCTTTCCTTGTGCTGGCTGCATAGCACAGAGCATTTGGGAAAGCAAAGTTTGCTGAAGAGGGAGCCTGAAACAGCTGCCAGGGCTGACAACTGAAAGGCACAAGTGGGGACAAAGCAGAGCAGACGGAGCCATGTGGGAACATTAACACTTGGGAGGGACTCTCTTCCTCCCTCCCTTCTTTCTGAAGAAGGGAAAGAAGCTGGGTCTTTGTCCAAAAAAACACTAAGCATTTGCTTGATCTTAAAACGTGAAAAGATTCTGTCTATCTTCATCCACTCCTATGGTTTTCTGTTACTTGGATGTGCATTTAACGGAATAAATGTTCTTCTCTTTGATCCTGTACTTAAGGAAGATGAACCATGTTTTTCTCTCCCTGCAAATACAGAAATCTGTTTGTTATGTCACAGCTGTGCCAGCAGGTTTCCAGGAAACTGAACACGGTGTGTTTGTGTTTAGTATTCGGGATGTTGCACCATGCCTTGATTAGCAGGGAAAGTTATCACATGGAAAAAGTGTGGAGAGATTGTTTTGATCTCATCTTGCACCGGATTGGGAAAGGAGAAGGATTAAAGTGTCTTAACCATAAAGCTTGGCAGCGATTGTGGAGAGCAAAAATGAAAATAGTTTAAGAGAACAGTGCAGGCAATAACTCACTTGGGGGGTCGGCAGAGGACCAGAAGAAGTGGCCAGACTGACATTGCTTGGTTTTATTAACTCATCCATAATTAGCCCATAGCTTAGATACAATTTAGCTTGTGCCATATGGGCTAATATAGTGCTGAAAGTTACCCCCCATGCAGGTGACAGTCTGTCACACTGAAGGAAGATTAGCATAAAACAAACAACAATGCACCCTTAATGACAGTGGCACCATTTGCCATGCCATACTTGAGGATGGGGAAGCATGGCCATTATAACCCAATCTTCAAGATTTTATTAAGTAGAAATAAAAGCACTGTGCACACAGACCCCCCCCTATAGCCCAGTGAATTCTTCCTTCAGCTCTCAGCCAAACCCGTTGTGTATTTGGTTTTTTTTTAAAGATATTTAATTAAAAAAAAAAAAGGTAAAAATACCTAATGTAGGTATTTATTCACAGCTTTGCTGGTATTCCTTGGAACAGTGTGTAGAATGAGCTGTTCTAAGTAAAATATGTTGGGCAAATGCATCCTGATGGTTTGTGCCTTGATAAAGGTGGAACAAAGTCGTTGTTACGCTCAAATAAAAATGAGAAAGTTCCACTGTGTGTGCTCATCAACTCGATTAGAACTTTTTAGAGTAGATATGAATCTAACAGCCAGCTATGGTGTAACTGTGCAGGCAGCACGTGTTTGTGAGGAGAATTTATCCTGCAAAGAAAGTGAGCCACTGTCTTTAGTGATTCCCCGTTATTGAATAGGAATTGCTCCATTAAAATGATCCCCACGCGTTGTTGATCCGTCCTGCAGTTATGGTAATTTGCCTACGTATTGCCAATATTTTCCTTTTTAAATCAAGGAGGAAATTTGGTGCCAGAGCCTTTCCCAAATGGTGCTGAGCTCCTGACACAAAGCAGCAGAAGCCATTAGCATTCTCAGTTAAGGCTGATCAGTCGTGCTGTTGAACCATTCCTTCTCTTCCTCCCAACATATTTGCTTTCCTGTGTTTCCCAGATAAAAGGGAAGCTCCCCCTCCACTAAGTTTTCTGGACTTTTCTTTTGAAAGGCAGCCTGCTCATTTTAAATATTTTAAATGAAGTGAGTTTTGCTATGCAGACAGGAGCTGGCTTTTTTTTCTCCCAGCTCTCATCGGCTATTTATGTGACTCCATGGTTTTCAAATGGTATAATGCTGGAGGATGCCAAATGTCCTGCCATTTAATAACCAGTAGCATACAGAGCTCTTTTCAAAATGCCACTGCTCTGAGCATCTGTTGTTATTAAGTAAGATGATCAAATTTTGTGCAGGACTTCAATTTTGCTTTTCACATCACTTATAGAGCAAGAATAATATGCAGTCTGTGTATAGAACTAATGTGTTGGGCTCATTGAGCCAGTTGCTGGGTTTTGTGTTCTGCTTTATTGCAGACTGTAAAATAAACTTTGGCCTTTTTTTAATAAATGTTATAAAAATGCTCTGTGAATCAGGACAGTGTCAGCAATTAAAGCCATTTAACATCATTATAATTAAAAATGCAATACTCCAGCGTAGTCAGCGCTGGTTCACATAAAAAGCCACATTGTTGGTCCTTAATAATTACATTATTTGACAGACATGCTAAAGAAGAGGGAAAGGTGCACGTTGTTAGTATCAGATGAGCAACTAATCCTTATTGTTCCTGGAAATTGCTGGAGCATCCTTTACTATCCCTGCTTTCAGCTAACAGATGTGCAGGAATGTCCTCGGCTCTCCATCGCTTTTCTCTCCAGCAGAATCTGACTGACAACACCACCACCAGGGAACAGCTGGGCCGGAGCACATCATATTTTGCTGGTCGGCAAAGAAGCTGATTAGGCTATGGAGTACCTAATTGGGTAAGATGCCCCTCATTTTCCAACTATAAAATTCAGAGAGTGTAGAGCAGAAAAGAGCGGCTGGGCTGGGAAGAGCCGTATGTTTGTCCCGCAGCACAACTGGACCTTTCAAATGAGCGAGGCTTTTACAGCTGTGGTTTGGGGCTGTGCCCAAGCTCAGCGTTGTGCAGGGCCAAATTTTTGAGAAGAGATTTAACTCAGACTTAATAACATTTAAATTATACCCCTGCATCTCAGCCCGTTCCCCCTGCTTTTCCTAAGTTTGCAAAGGCAGAAGGGCAGCTTTCCCCACGGCGTTCATTTTTGGCACGGAAAAATTAAGCAAAAGGGAAAAAAAGCACAGATTTTACATATTTAGGTTGTTTGGGTTTTTTTCCTGAATATTGGAAGTGTGGGATTGTCCCCTGGTTTCATTGCGATGTAGCTGCTATAGAACCAATGTCACCTTCAGGTGAGATGGAGAAGTCTTGGTTGCAGGACTGTGGATCCTCACATATCCTAAGGGAATGGGGTCTTAAGAGGTTTGGGAGGAGCATCCTTATTCTGACCTCTGGAAATCCTGGAAAACACAGAGTGAAAATTGACTCTCCTGAGGAGACAATTTACTTTCTCTGTTTTCCTGGGGTGTCCAAGAGCTGCCCCTGTTCCTCTGTCTGTCTCTGGAAAAACCCCCACGCTGTGGCATAAGATTTTTCTTTGTTTACTCCAGTATCAAGCCTGTTAGGGTTGGATTTTTTAACTTTATTTATTTCCAGCCCCCCAAGCTTGCACTGTAGCAATGAGGACTCAGAGGGTGAAAAGTCCTTTTAATAAAACGTGCTAAAAGAAACTTCCAACCAGATCTTACAAGGCCTTGTATCAAATACCAGTGATACTGGGAATATTCTAGGGTAGAATTAAGTCATTTAGAATGAAAATCTCATTTCTCTGATTTCTCTTTAAAAAAAAACATGTAGATGTGGTGCTTGGGGACATGGTCTAGTGGTGGGTTAGTGGCTGGACTTGATGATCTTAGAGGTCTTTTCCTTAATGATTCTATGATTTTCTGATTTTTGCCTTCATCTTATATATTCTGAATTGATTTAAATCACCTCTTGCAAGTAGTATTTGCTATTCTCCAAGGAAACCAAGGAGTCAGCAGCATAAGTTTGATGTTGGGATACAGGAATAATAAAGGTCCTGGAATTTCACAAGTCATGAGTTAAATAATGTCAAAACTGTTCTGAAGGCAAACAAATCAAAAAGTAACTGAGGACATGGCGAGTTGTTTTTACATCTTCACAGGTGTTGTCTACAGGACCTTTGGCAGATTTGTTCTTCCCAAGGTCTGGAGTGATGGGTTCAGCACATCCAGTGGCCAGCAGCAATGTCTCCAGAGAAGTTTTGGGGCAAAGGAGCAGTGGCACATCCCCAAAACCACTTACAAGTATTTTAAAAGCAGTGAAAGCACCTGAAAGGCCAGAGCCCCATGAAAACCTTTCTACCTTGGACATAATTTGTTTGCGGGCAATTATTTTAGTTCATATATTAACCTTAGATTTTAAACAGATTGTAATTTTGGAAGGAAATAGCCATAACTGCAGGACAGAAAGGGATTTGATTTGCAGTTCTGGACATGAGTCTTGAGCACCTGAAGAGTCTTTAGGTGAAGGTATAAAAGAAGCACATTATCCCCTGATTAACCTGAATCAAATAATGGAAGTAGAATTCTGTCTGCCATCGAAATCATAAATAATAAATACATGATTAAATCAATAAACTGAGTGAAACAATGAATTTTAGATCTTATGTTGTGATTAGAGCCAGCTCTTTCTTTGGGACATATTAAACCATATTCACAGCACATTCCATTTGGGTTTTTTAATAGGTGATCTGTTTCTTTTTCAGGAAGTTCACATGAAGTTTCTGAACCTCCACTTTGTCCCCTGGGGAGAAGCAGCCCGGAAATAAGGTGAAAGTGTTCTGAAAGAAATGAGGAAATCTCAAAAGGAAAAAAAAATATCGCACATTATAGAAATCCTGGTAAATAAAATATAACCAAGGAGCAGCATGGGAAGCATTTAACCCATTGCACACCAGTTTTCCCTACTGCCAGCACATGGAATGAGGGATGAGGAATGGCAGGGAGTATGGATCTGTGTATTAGTGACATCAAATTCCATAGCAATGCTAACAATTAACAATAAAATAACGGACAACGTATTGCAGCAGGGACAAAGACATAAAATCAGTGGTAGCTGAGGCCTTCATGGCAGCTGATCCTAATAAGGATTAGGAGTAGTGTTTCAGTAAGAAAATACCACTAATTCTTTGAAGGTTCAGTTTTGGAAAGCTGGGGTAGCTCAAGAGGTTTCTGTTGTGCAGTTCTGCATCTGTATGGCCAATGACATTCCAGAACCTCCCTTGGTCTACAAGAAACCTGAAAGAGAACTTTATTTTATAATTACAGGTCCATTAATGTATGCTCAGGAACATCTGTAGGACCAGACCCAGAGGTCTCTTAGGAGATCTGGTCTGATGAGACCAAGCTGGACTCCGCACCTTTTGAGTTTCTTCCAAGTGTGTTGTACTAAATCAGAGTTTTTTGTCTCAGATTTGAAAAATGCCATTTCCACTCCAGTCTGTGACCTCTGCCTTGAAATACAGTGGGCCATCAAGGAGTTGAGGAGTTCCTGTAAAGGTGAAGAACCTTAAAGCTCATCCAGTGCCACCCCCTGCCATGGGCAGGGACACCTTCCACTATCCCAGGTTGCTCCAAGCCCCATCCAACCTGGCCTTGGACACTTCCAGGGATGGGACAGCCACAACTATTCCCTGCCTGGCTTGGCTCCATCATTCTGGTGTCCTCCTGCTGTTCTTGCCAACAGGGAAACCCCAGAAACCTCCAGCCCTTTATGCCTTTCTGTAACCTGTGCAAATCCCCTGAGTGTTCATGTTCACCATGAACCTCTGTACCTCTTATAAATTATTTTTTTGCCCATTGTCAAGATTTGGAAATGATTTATTGGTGCAGTTTTTGCAGCAGGACTGAAGCCTCTGTGGCCTCTCTAGTTAAATTCCATACAGACTGTCTTGGCCAGCTCAAAACCCACAGCTCTTGGCTCATGGCTGGGTTTTCATGAACTGCTTCAGTAAAGCTGATATTTTTTAACATAAATTTTCATAGACTCATAGAATTCCCTGAGCTGGAAGGGAGCCACAGGATCATCCATTCCAGCTCCTGGCCCTGCCCAGACCCCCCAACAACCCCACCCTGGGCATCCCTGGCAGCGCTGTCCCAACGCTCCTGGAGCTCTGGCAGCCTCGGGGCCGGGACCATTCCCTGGGGAGCCTGGGCAGTGCCCAGCACCCTCCGGGGGAAGAACCTTTCCTGATATCCAGCCTAAACCTCCCTACAGAAATATTAAAATTAGACATGCACAATTACACTTGTTCATCAGAATTTCTGCCACTCCTTTGTTGGAAAGCTGCAGAAGGAATAGGATGAGCATTTTCTTGGTTCATCATGGGAATGGATCTCCTGCCCTCACAAAGGCATTTTGGCTGCTTTTTGGGCATCTCTTGCTTGCAAGCACTTCCCTCTGAATCCCTTCTATCACCAGCACTGGTTCCTGCTATTCCTTCCACACTAGGCACCAATCCTTCAGCTCCCATTCCCCTTCTCCCACAGCCAGTTTTATAAGTACTGACAGTCTGACTGAATTTAGAGGACACAAGAAATCTTGACATTCAACTTGTCAACATTTCTGTCGCTGAGCCTGTGTTCCCATGACTTATTTTTTAATGCAAATCAGAAGATGATTAGCTGTTTTCTCTCTTCATTGTGTTTATTTTTGCTTGTTCTTTGGGCTGTTTTTCATGCCTCATCTTGGCTGAATTCTCTCCCATTTTTCTCCCTTCCTGCTCATTTCTGCTCTTGCTCTGTTCTCTGCCCTTTGTTCTCAGTCACTGTTTTTCCCCCTTTTCCCTTTTGTGCCTCTCTTGCATATTTTGTGGTGCTCTATCATCTCTGTTCTTTGTCTTTACTTTTCTTTGTCTTTTCATTTTGCCTATCTTTGTTCTGTGTCCTCTTTGGTGTCTCCCTGTTCTTTGTCTTCTTTTTTTCCTTGTTCTTTCTTTTCCTCTGTCTGTCTCTTTTTATGATTCCCTTTTATCTTCGTTGTGTTCTGAGTAGGTTTGTCTTGATCTTTGTCTTTGCAGAGAACGTGCTCAAATGAAGACAAAACACGCCATTCAAACAGAAATTGCTTATTAATTATAACATGGACACACTGCTGAAGCCCAAGCCTCCCACAAAGCCAGCAAACCAACTCACAGGAATTTCCAGGCCATCCTGGATTCTTCTGGGCATCTGGGCTATATGTAGGGCCCTGTGGTTGAACACTCAGCACCTAAACCCCATCCTATCCCACTCCCCTCTCTCTGGCTCTCAGTCTATAAATCCATCCAAACTTTATCACTGACCCACGAAGACTTGGGTGCAAAATCACCAGAGTGAGGTATCTGGTTTTGCAGCAGCTATGAGTAAAAATGTGTATTTTGGTCGCCAATATGGAATCCACACGATCTCCATGTCCCAAGTGTTCCCCTTCCTCCTGTGGTGAGGGGAATAATTTACTGCAGATGTCTCTGACCTACATCATCAGCTCCGAGTTATCAGTTGCTGCTAGAAGGAATGGTTTAATTTAGTAACCAGCTCTGCTGGGAAGGGCTATCTGCTGCAGCCATGTGAAAGGCAGGATTCTGTGGTGCACTTGGTGCACAGTCCAGAGTTATTGTTGTCAATTCTTTCATATTTGAAAAACAAAACATCTTAAAAATGTGGAAACAGGAAAATCACAGGCAGAGGTATTTTGGTAAAGGAAGTTCTTCTTGGTCCTGAAATAAATCTTTCTGTGATCTCTTTGAGCTTTGAAAAGATTAGTATGATCTCAAAGTTAAAGCTCAAAAAGGAAAAGTTCACATAAAAAAAAAAAGTTTAGCTTTTTGTTCATTTTCCCACCCATTTCTGCCCTCTAATAGTTAATGAAAATCTCTCTGTATGTGCGATATTTGATTAATCCCCATTAAAGCCTTGGCTGAAAAACAAACCCCAGATCTTGGAGTTTGCCCTGTTGCTGCTTTCACCTTCTTTATTTTTCCTTCCTTCATTTATTTGTCCTCAGGAGGGGCCTGAGAGCCACGTCACCTTCTCTAAGTGCAGAATGGATGAGCCGGGGGAAGCTCCCCAGGGAAGAGGGGCTGGGTGCTCTGAGGATCCCACTGCAGCCTGTGCTGGGTCACCACTTCCCAGGGATTCAGGGAACCTTTCGTGCCCTGTCTGCCTTTCCAGGCTGCTTCTCTCTCCCTGTACCTTTGCTGTTAAATTGTCACTCTCCTGGCCAGGCTGTGGTATATAAATAGAAATCTCATATCTTCTACCTGCTGTGCTCTGGGGAAGCCCCAGCACACCCAGCACATCACAGACCTCTGCAAGCTGGCTGTAGGACCCAGCCACAATATTGCAACAAATAACCTGGCTCTGATGTGAATTGTCCTGGAACTGGGAAATGCTGCAGGTTCCCCGGAGGCTGCAAATCGAGTCAAGCCCAGGTTGGGCTCTTCGTGCTTCTTCCTCCTCCTCGCTGTCGCTACCAGCATCCCTCTCTGTGGTGGTGGATGCAGAAGTGGGATGGTGTCTCTCCTCACGTCTTCCCATTGTGGTTTGGGCACGATGCTGCTGGGGAAGGGCTGTGGGAATCAGGAGGTTCTCCGATCAGTGTGTGACAGCACCCGTCCCCTACAAGCTGAAAGGATGTTCCCCTGCTGGTTCTGGCATGTGCACTTTTGAGGAAGCCCAGGTGATCTCCCATTCTGCATAAATATGCAGAATTACAGGTTTCCCAGGCTAGATATTTTTTGTCTTAATAATGTTGATTTAAATTTTACTTAAATATTAATAAATTGATTTAAGACCAGGCCACTTAGGCCAAATATACATTAAAATTCCCCCCTTTCCCCCCCCCTATTTTAAATCCTCCTCCTTCAGTTTATTCCCTGAGGGAGGGTTTGGGTCCTGAACTCATTGTGAGATCTTCAAACACATAATAAGAATTAATCACCATTAGTCCTCTATTTTAACAGCTGCTTCCTCCCCCCCAAACCAGTACAGCTGTAAACTTCCCTCCCTCTGCCGACACCGTAATCCCATTACAGCTGCAAACCTCCGCACGGAAAAAATCCGCAGGTTGAAGCTGATTTCGAAACAACTCACATTTCTTAATTGCTCAGGTGTGGGTGGGAAGAGCGTGATGCAGCTCCTGGCTGGTGGCAGCTGGAGGAGCATCGTCCTTCCCAAGCACGAAACCACTGCGCTGCCGTCGCTCGGCATCACCACGAGAGGTGCAGACCCCACCTCAACGCAAACCCCGTCAATTGAATCAGCCTCTACTTGTGTCTTCATATTCCTGGGAAAACAAGTTTGATTTATTTATTAATAATGAGAGGATATTTGCCTGCTCGTGGAAATTTCCCGTTTCCTCCTAGCACTTTCTTGTACTTTCTCCATTCTAATATCTGCCCTTAGATTGCAATTCTTTTATTTTTCTACTTTTTAGCATTAAGGTTTGAGATAGATAATTATTTTGCTTAATAGTAAATTTCACTGCAACGTGCCCAGAGGGATCTGAAATAAAAGGTATTTAAAAATCTACCATGTTAGAAAAGTAAAATAATTTCAGCTAATGAGATTATCAAGGATAATCGGTTTACAAAAGCCCATTATGCGAGAGATTCATTGATGTCTTAAAACAGAAAAGGAGAATCCTATTTATTTTTTGAAATGGTGTAGAATAAATTGCTTTTCCGAATGTAAAAGGCTGGTTTTCATACATTTTTTTTTAAATGTGATGATTTCTGTAGCCCCATCTGCTGTTCAGTTTCAGAAGTAGCCAGAGGAAGATTTGGTGAAATGCACGTTTTTCTGTGGGAAATTGGTGATAGATGATGCTTGACCTGTGGATTTGACTGGGGATTCTAAGGAAGGGCTTCATCTCTTTCACAGTTTGTGGGAAGAAGTTGAAGGAGTGGATTGGAAGTTCCCCCTTTCATTCATCCATGGCATATTGTGGAGAAGGAGGAGGAGGAGGAGGAGGAAGAGTAGAGGTCAATGTTGAGGGTTGCTCATGCTGGAGTAACCATGGAGGCCCAACTAACACAGCTGTTTCCTTATCCCAGCAAGCTCAAATGGCTCCAAGAGAAATGGGGTGGGATGCTCCAGGAGAAGACAGGTCATTGCAAGGCCCACACCTCTGCAGGGTACAGAGTCGGGTCATTTTAGAGGTATGGAACTCCACTGGGACATTCTCCTTCCGTTTTCCCTGTGAACTTCCTCAGAGATGTGTGTTACACACGGGCTTTGTGTGCTTGAAGAGGTAGAAGGGTTGATTTGGCCCGAGGAGAGTTGAAAGATGCTCCAACTCTACCACAGTCTAGTAACACTCCAGCCAGACCACAGGCCCAGCCCTTACAAATAAACAAAATTATTAATTGCTGTGTTACATAAACTAAAATTCATGTGTATAAAGCTGCAGCATTGAAAAAAAATCCCCAAACTATAGTAATGTCTATTTTATCTGCTGTGGTTTATTGTTTAGACCATACCTGGAGTGTGGCTGGTGGGGCTTGGACACGGAGTCTTTTTCAGGACTTTTGCTCCACGATGATGTGGAAGGTGACTCTTCAGTAAGCAACACCAAATGATTTCAGACTTGTATAAATAATATACATGTTCTGTCTCCTGTGATGGAATGATGAATAGCATCGAGAGTGATTGATTTGCCGACACGTGGCGGTGGCTGGAACAGTCCGTGTTGTCCTTGGATCCCTCAGACTGGTCCTACCTCTCCCACAGCTTTGTTTCCCCATGGGAGTAGGGTTCTCCAGCCCTGTGTGAATGTCAGCTCTTGGCTTGGCCATTGAGGGGGATGATGGGGACACACAGATTGAGCCCATTCCCACCACAGTGTCCTCTGCCTGTGCCTGTCTCACACATGGAGACTTTGTCCCCCAAAATGTGGCTTTTGCACAATCTCTTCTGCTGCGGCTCAATCCTCTGCTTAAAAGGTTCCCTCTTCTTTTTTTTTCCTTTAATATTTAGCAGAAAATAATTCTGCAATGAGCTTTATTAAAGCAGCAGGATAGATTAAAAAATGAAATATGTTTAGCAAGATTTGGGGGGAAGGCTGGAGTAATTAATTTTCAATAATACCTGGCATTTCCAGAACTCCTTTCATCCCAAGATCACCAAACAGTTTACAGACATTAATTAATTAAAGCATTATGATGCCCCAGTGTGGGGCCATCGCTGGCATGTCTGACTCAGACAAACTCCCTCCAATTCCCTGGACAGCCGAGCAGTATCCACTCCTCTGCCTGCACCGGGGCTATTCCTCTGAGCAAATACTGTTCAGCTTTCCCAAGGTTTGCACTGTGTGGCCCTATGTAAATATTTTCCAATAAGTTTGATTATTTGTCTTTTATTCTCTATCAGGAAAACCCCAAATATCTCCGTAATAAAATTTCCAGCGTGTGTTTACATGAGGGTAGTTCGGATGATTAGTTTCTGATTCAGCTGCCCATTAAAGCATCCCTGCTCCTGGAAAACTCCCTTTGCAGGCTGGGAGCTGGACATGCATTTTAAGCTTGGATCTTGGGGTGAGTGCAGCAAACCATGTGGGAGAAGAGGAGAGGGGTGCAAATAACGTCACACTCCTGGAAATCCCCCGTGGAGTGTAAGTTGGGTGAAATCTTATGAAAGCTGTAGATTATCCAAACTTTCTGCACTCGGATGATTTGATTCATGGACGCGTAAATAGATAGATAGCTAGATCCATCACGGGGGTCCCTGGGGAGCAATGGAATGGTGTTTGTGATTGGAAAAATATTATAAAAGAGCTCACGTATGGCCAATAGTTGGGCAGTTTTGTAGCGCCAAGATAAATAGGAAAGAAATGGCATTTCATGATCGCATTTTTAAAGGACGTTGGAAGTTACCAAAGCAGGAGAAATGGATGTGCTGGAGTGATGCAGCTGCATTCCCGTGTGGCAGGGCTGCCACTTGGGCACCAGTTAAACCCCTCACCCCGCATCCTTGGGACAGCAGGGGGGCAGTGTATTCACGGGGAATCACAGAATTGCTACAGTGAGAAAAGATCTCCAAAATCATTGAGTCCACCCTGTGCCCCATCCCTACCTTGTAACCCAGCCCAGAGCACTGAGTGCCATGTCCAGTTGTTCCTTGGATACCACCGCCTCCCTGAGCAGCCCATTCCAGTGTCTGGCAACCCTTTCCATGAAGAATTCTTCCTGATGTTCAACCTGGATCCCCTCTGAATGACTGTACTGTGATGTTTGACCCCTCCTTGGCCTAATACTTTCCAGTTTGGTTGGGATATTCAGAAGCAGGATCAGCCTTGAAGGATGTGTTTGTAATAGAAGAGTAAAAAAAAAAACCACCAAAATTGGGATTTGTTTGTTTGTTTGTTTGTTTGTTGGATTGGCTATTTTCACATAAACCAAATGAAAAAAAGTGTAAAAATGTGAAGTCCCTTTCATTACCTGTAGTCTGACCATAGTTTTTCCTGGTTAGGTTGGCCAGCTCCAAGTTTGCCTTTATTCCAACTTGGAACCATGATGGAGAAGAGACACTGGACGTGTGGCAGAAGGCACAGGGAACCATGTCCTCAGTGCCACCGTGAATCCATGTCCTGAGCCACTCCTGTCACCTGGCACCTCAGCCCATCCATCCATCCATCAGCCTGCAAACAGGGAAATGTCAGGGTGTGCTCGGGAAGGTGACGCCCGTGCGGCAGCCTCTGGGTTGGGAAGGAGGGAGCCGGGGATGCTGCCCTCCTCCCTGCTTGTTTACCCTATGGCAAGTGCATCTTCGGGGAGCGCTGTGACTCCGAGATATGAGAAGAAATTCTTTGGTAAACACAAGTGACATTTGGCATATAAATAAGTTGGGGAATACTCCTGCACAAGCAGCGCAGGTCAACAGTGATCTTTTATCTCCTGGTGTAAAATCGGCTGCTTTGGAAATGGAAAAAAGTGCAAAGTGTTTGTGGAAGGGGTGGTGGAGCTGAGGATCCTGGTCCTGGTCCAGAGTGAGCGGCTTCACTCCTCTACCCTATTGGTTCTGGGAAAATCCAGGGTGTGTCAGATGGATTTCTCCACAACTTTCTTTTTTTTAGTATTCTTTCCCTATTTTTTCCTACTATTTTTAAAAATTCCTCTCCTTTTTATATTTCTTTTTTTTTATTTCTCCTTTCTCCCTCTTTTTTCCCAGTTTTTTTCTATTTTTCCCTCTTTTTTTTCCCCCTCCTTTTTTCTTTTCTTTTTAAAAATATGAGTAATGTATAACAGAGCCCTTTGGAGAGTAAATACTGATTTGCAACAGCACAGTAAACAAATAACAGGGGAACAGGCGTGGAGCCTGTATATCCATACATCCATAAAATGCTTTGCATCCACACATGCGCACCCGCGTTCTTATTGTGTAGGTTTAGCTAAGGGGATTTACCTCCTTTTTAATATTTTTGAAGGCTGCTTTATGATCCTGTTGACCTGCTATTAGCAAAAGCTTAGCTTTCAACAAAGGTAATTAAATTATAAAATCACTGCTGCAATCATCAAACTACTCATAAAACAAGAAATGAAAAAAAAAAAAAAATACCCTGAAATAAAAATCTTGCAGGCTTCTCCTCATGTAATATTGCTCCCTGATGTTAATTACATTTAAATGGGAGAGTACTATTTTGGTATCATTCATACGCCTCCAAAAGTACTTTCCAGTTTATCATACCTGTCAACCCCAGTGCATCACAGGCTAATACTTTATTAAGAAAAAAATCATTAGGGAGCTGCTGATCCCATTTAAGTACATTGGGCAGAATGTAAGACTAATTAAAAAGCATATTTTTACATTATTAATTTCTGAGTTTCACACTTAATGAATGTGAAATGACAGGGCTACTATTTTTATATTCAGGCTCTCTGGGCTCTTCAGCCAGGGGAATTCAATTCTGGGGATTTTTTGCAAAGATGCTTCTTGGGAGATTTGTTTTCAAGAACAGCTAAGCTTTTTTAGCTGTGCCTTTTTCTGGGAAATTATACCAAAGCATATTACAGCCACTTAAAAAGAGTAGTTAAATAGATGTTGTGTTGGGTTTTTTTCATCACACTGCTATAAAAGTATTTTAGATGAGGTATAAAATATGGTTTTTAAATGATATTATGATTTGCAAACACTAAAAAATAATTGCGGTGGAGTTGAGAGAGAGCGAAAACATCTAATCTTTATTGTGTAAGACAATGTGATAAAATATTTTACAGCCAAAAGCTCATTTTGCATCTGGAAAATTGTGTAAACTGATGGGGGGGGGGAAAATCTCATTAAAACGAAAGGTTATTTTTAATATTCTTCAAACAAAGCAACACTTCTAACTGCATCTCCCCTCCTCATATTTATTAAATTAGACAATTGTACGAATGCCTGATGCTGTGTTTAAATAAAGACATAAAATGACAGAGAGCGTGGCACGAGGCTGGTCGGGCTGGAGCCGGGCTCTGGAGCAGCGGGCGCTGGAAGGGAGCTGCAGCCCCGGGAATGTGGGGCTGGTGGGGGCCGGGGGTGCCGTTCCAGGCGTTGGGAGCCTTGGGTGCCGCTGAGCCCTGAGCCTGGCACCGCGTCCCCGCCAGCACCGCCGCGCTGCCACTTTTATAGGGCTCTGCAAGGACGAGTGCAGAGAAGCAGGGAAATTTTTTTTCCCTCTCTCTCTCCTTTTTTTTTTTTTTTTTTTTTTCCAAATGTGCTTACAATTACCTCTCTGTATTTTTATTGTCTTTTTACTAACCACAAAACTCACACTGGAGGCAAAGCTTAACGGCTGAGGCTTTCCTCGTGTAAATATTAGGAAATTACATTTGTACAAACTGCGCGGCTTTGTAAAGGGGGCTGGAGCCACTCCAACACAAATTAATCAGGATAAAGTTGCTCTATGTTCAACATGACCATAGTTTATTTTCTTAAAGTATTAATTTGTCAACAGCTTTCCTGCCTCGCTGTGACTCATGTGGATGGCATTGAGGGAAGACACAGATGCAATCTTGCTGCTCTACCTTGTGGTTTTAGGAACCAGCTCCAGTTAATCAAACCATAATTGTGTTTAATTCCTCAATATTTGTTTTCCCACCAAAGTCAAACGACTGGAATATGAATATGAACCTGTGTTTAAATATTGTCTTCCCTAAAAAAAAAAAAAGGGAAAAAAGGCATGAAACTATTTTAACTGTTTGCTAAACAATTTTTACTTCCAAGTCCTTCCCTCCTCTGTTGTTTCTCCCCCTCCCTCAGCCCCAAAATAAATAAATAAGCTCTGGCAATGGCTTTTCAGCTGGTCTCCTTTGCTTTTTCCCCTCCTCAGCCATCCCCAGTGCTGAAAGCATTGCTTTCCACGTCTCCCCTCCTTCTTCTGCCTTCACTTGCTGCTTACAGTATTCCCCCATTTTTAATTATATCTTGATTTTCGTAAAATGATCATTTGTTGTTATGTTTCTGGAATGCAAACGTGAGCGTAATGGGATCTATTTTTCAGAGTTGCCAAAACAAATTAAGGAGAACGTTCGGCTCTTCCTTTGCCAAATGTTTTAGTGTTTTTCCATGAAAGCAAATCTTATTTCGAACTGTATATTAAAGCTTAAGTAAATAATGCAGCCTGTAAAAAGCAAATTCTATTGTAAAATCAGTCACTGTTCGCAGGCTTGGCTGGCCATACCTGCACGGGGCTCTGCCTAGGAAGAATCTGGGTAACAATGAAATATTGTTAATTTTAATTTGCCTTTTGTGGAGGGGGAAATGCCGAACTTTTTTCCCGAGTGCTGGACGCAGCCCCCATAAATATGGAGCAATTGTTGTGGCCGCCTCACGGATGTCCAGGTAGGCGAGGAGGCTCTCAGATAACGACATCACACGGGGCTGGAACTGGGAGCAGCTTTAGGCACTGAGCTTTGTTAATTGTGGGGCCGGGGGCTCGCCTGTTCTTTAGCATCTTTTATTAACATACATCCCCAAATAATATTGACACTCTTCTTGTTTTATTAGCACACGTTTACCTTGTTCATGGTTTTATTATTCAAGAATGCAGTTGTTGCCAAGTATTAATCAATATATTATGCTGCTCAGTTGGGCAAGCTGTACAAAAACATAGTGCCCCTAGGGTTAATACAGTCAAGAACTAGAAAAGTGTTTCAGACATGTACACAACATGTGGTTTACTATTATCATTAAATGAGGTGAACTGGGACTCTATACATATGGATTTTGAATTGCATAAATTTTGATTGATATCATTTGAAGACTGAGACCCTGAAAGGGTAGATTTTGTGAAAGACGATACACAGGCCAGCTATTACCACATACAATAATACCAGGAAAAATATCTGAAATGAGCAAGGCAGCTGGCTTTTAAATAGCTAAAACATAACATCAATACTTATTTTGAATAATGGAAAAAAGAGGTAAAAGATGTTGACCTCTGCCTGACAATAACATGTTCCAAAAGTAGAACTGGTCCCGGGAGAAAACCCCCTGCTCAACAGTAGCGACTAAAAAATTTTTTTCTTTCTCTCTCTCTTTCTTTCCTTCTTGGTTTCCCTTGCTTTCCTTTTCCTTTTCTTTTTTATTTTTATTTTCCCCCCATATTTATACTTTGTTCTCCCTCCCCAGCAAAGGTAAATGGGCTTTTGAGCACGCAGACAGCCGCCAGAAAGAAAAAAAAAACAAAAAACGAAACCCCAAGAATTTTTGCAAATTCAGGAAACACTTGAGAGGTAAAACCAACATCCTGAGACAGGAGACAAGGCCAGCTTTTGACACCAGGCTGGACCTGCGAGGCCGAAGGAAACCTGGAGCCAGGAAGCGGCCGCTGCCGGGGTCAGGCCGCTGGGGACCTCGCTCCTCGCCGTGCACCGCAGGCCCCCGCCGGCCTTTTCATGGGAAATTTGCTGAAAATTTGCTGATCTGCATGAAACATTTATTGGAGGGGGAGAGGAAGAGCCTTCCCTTGGCTTCTTGTGGGTTCCTGGTTCATATGGCATTAAGTGGGGAACATAATGTATGCGAGGAGGTGGCAGGGCTCGGAGGCCCCGTGTCCATTTTTTTCCCACTGTGTGATGCACATGGAAAATTATCAATACCTCGCTCTAGCAGATTCCTTCAATTTGCCTGTATTTGTTCAAACTTTTGAGAGAGCACCGGATGCTTAATGCTTCATTTATGATTTATGCTCCATAAATGTATTAAAACATTAACCATATTTCTGCTATGGCATACTTGAATCCTCCGGGGAAAAGCCGGAGCGTTTCTCAGGCTTCTACTCCGGCTTCCCTGAGGAGCGAGATTATTTGTGTTGTGTTACACCTCCAAGTGTTGATTAGGCCTCGGTGTTACCCTGACAGAAGTGTCGTGTGGTGCTTCTCTTTAATGGGGTAATAAGCTACACCAACTGCATGAAGGAAATGTTCCTTTTCAAGTCAAAAACGGTGAAAAAAGTTGGTGTGTGAAGCCAGAGAAGGCTCTGTCCCCTCTGTCCCCTCCACTCCGGTGAAACTCTCCAGAATGGGAAACTCTTGGCCATAGCACTTGGGTGGCTCTGCAAATTTATAATCGGGGTTAGAACTCCCTAATATATTAAATGGTTACACACCAGCCTTTGCCGAGCCCGGCTTTTAACCGCCTCGCAGCCTGGCAGGCTCCGAAACACGGCTGTTAATTGGAAAGCAGGAAGGTTAAGAAAGAGACAAACTAGTTTTCTGGCTTGGCTTTGACAGCCTGAGTTATTTATGCAGGTTGGTTTTTTTTTTTTTTTTTTCAGGTTTTTTTCCCCTCTTTTATTTTGTCCCCCTCTCTTTTTGTGCTGGGGTGGAGGGGTGGGGGCTGTCTGGAGGATTTCTTAGTGGTTGGGAAGCTTCACATTTTTCAGTAAGCATTATTGGGTAACAATTGGTGCAAACATTATGGAGGGGGAAAGGCACATAAATCACGAAATAAAAAAATAGTTTCTGCACATTTTCAAAAAACACGTTGTGCTCTCTGAGGTCCTTTTCATTTTAACCAAATCAGGGGGAACTTGTCCTCACAGCGGCAAGGCAGATGGAACAATAAATCACAGGAACCATTGACTGCCTGCAGTGTACTCTCCGCAGCTGTCACTTTTTTGTCTCTTTGGTTTTAGCTGACATGGTTTGAGGTCCACTGTGAACCAATCTGGACTTTTTTTTACCGTCATATCCATCAAAACGACCAGTAGCCATCAACCTACTGCAGCGATCGATTCGTTTGCTTATTCTCAAGCATAAGCCAATACTCAGCTCACTAGGTGAGGCTTGGGAGAAGCACCTCATTTTAGCTTTTCCCCCCCCCCCCCTTTTTTGTTTTTTTTTTTTCCCTTTTTTTTTTTTTTTCCTCTCTCCCTTTCGCCTCCAGCTACAGCTGTGATTTTCTGAGCAGTCTTGGCTAACGTTATTAAAGTTGCATCATGATAGATATAGAGGGGAGCGGGAAACAGCTTCCACCCACACCAACAGCAAACCCAGCAACAACCGCGGGGTTTTGCTGTTGTTGTCAGTGTTGCTTTTCAGGTGTAGCGAGACGCTTGCTAAGCTCGGAGTTTCCAACTCATTGCTTATTTTGCAAAGTAAACAAGCAAATGTTATGTGCATAACCTTAGCTGTCTCTGCAAAGGTCAGCGCCTGCCGGCCGATTTCCTCCGCCGCCTTTTGGTGGCACTCTGATGCCAGCGATTCCTCCTGCCGTGTTTGGGAAACAAGACGTCCTTTCTTAACAAAAGACTCAATCTACAAAAGGCTGCAAAACAAAAAAATTGATTAAATTTGAACTAGAGTAGGAAAGTTTAGCTGGGTGGGGAAAATCGCCCGGTAAGCGCTAAACAGGGGCTGATCCGGACCCTGGGCTGAGGGGTCGCTCAGGACCTTGTGGGATGCTGCAGAAACGGGGGGGGGTCCCTCCACTATCCAACAATATCCATGGACATGCAGAGCTGGGCTCAGTTTATGACCTGAAATGTTGCAAAGTGTCTTTTCCATTTTAACAAAGTGTCCGACCTGCCGTCTCCAGCTGAAATGAGCAGGGACTGAACTTCAGGACACAGTTTGGACAACAGTGTGGTTTTTTGTGGGATAAATAGCAGCAAGGAGATACATGGATAATACAGTCGTAGTAATGTTCTTTTTTAAATGTCAAAAATACCTGCTCGCTTTAAAAGCCTTCAGTTAGGTCAAGTTAAATTTATTATATACAATTTCTTTTATAGCTGAACTCCATGATTTTGACTTGAGGTGACAGCTGAAAAGCACCAGAAACCCTTGGAATTTCAGATCTATATATTACTATAAAGGAAGAAAATAAAGTTCCGCTAGGAGAAGGCAGGGAATTGCATTTACCAAATATACATAGTTTAAAAAACACAACCCCTGAAACATTTACCTTAAAAAAAGTCAAGAGAGAAGAAGTTTTCTTTTGTATCTATAGAGCAAACATCCCTGGGATTTGTAATAAAAACCCAGTTATGAGATCCGGGGTCCCTCCTGTTAACAAGGATCTCTTAGCAGATATTGAAATATTGCCACGTTGGAGAGAAGTTATTTAAGGACCCTCCAGGAGCTGATGCAAAGGCAGATTCTGCTGAGAGTGTTTTCCTCTCTGCAAAGATTTGAAGGGAGCATGTCCTGAACATATTCCACTTTAGAGAGATGCAGCAAATAACAAGCTGCAGTCAACGCCGGCCCCACTTCACGATGAATTTCGAGGAGTGCGACCAATAATCCTTCTACTTATCTTAACAATCCTATGGAAGCAGTAAACCAGTTCCAATAGAACTGGGAGCAAAGTGCGGGGGGAAAATAAACCAGAAACATCACAAACCAAGCCATCTGTCTGTGAGCAACACAGGAATCCTGAGTCCACCCAAGTAGTTACTGCATGATTTTCTGTACTGCTAATGGATTGCATATTGTTGAAAATATGAATTACAGAATAAATCAGAGCAGAGCGGAAATTATGGGTCGGATTCTGCTCTTGGCCACAGTGACATTATCAGGCTGACTCTGTTTGCTGCTATTGGGGTGCACATCAGATTAATTATTCAACGTAAATGACTCCAGATTGGCAATCTGAGCTCTCTAAATGTACCAACAGCCAGAGGAGTGAGGCTGGGAGCCGATGAGGGTCACACCAGTTTAGGCTGTGGATTTTCACAAACCTTTACTAACTACCCTTAACTCTGCAACACACACACACGTCTTAAATACACCTCTAAACATGTCTCGTGCTGGGGACGTGCCAAACATCTCTTGCTCCCTTTAGGGGAGACATGAAGAGTTACAAACCGTGAGCCCTGTGCCAGAGCTGCTGCCTAGAAAAAAACCTGAAGTGACTCAGAGTTTTGGCTGAGGAGGGAGAGCAGGATAAGAGGGCCCTGCGTTACAGCAATTACTCAGGAATAAGGAATTTCACTCTGATTACCCTGCCAGAAAAATCTGTGTATGTCTAATATCGGATAACATCATTGTGCCTGTGAAAGGAAGGCCACTAATTCTGCAGTATTCTTATTTTCAAATGAATTCCAATGCCGAGAGCAGGGAGCAGCTTTGTTAAAAGGGACGGGCATTAATATGCCTAATGGGGACTTTTCTCCTGTTCCTACCAAAAGGGCTCTAACACAATTCCACATTTAAACCAGGAAGCAGTTCTGCACATTTTCTAATTAGCTGTGGTAGATATTTAATGAAAAGGACAGAAGAGAAAAGAAAAAGAAAAGCTGTGCTAACACAAAACTTTCTTCGCCGCTCGCATACAAAACACGGCGCGTTTAACGCCCCAAAAAGCTGCGTGAGGTGGCTGCTGGGTGAGGTTTAATTGAAGCCCCCAGCTGCCCCCCTGGAATGCCCAGCACAGGCACAGCCCTGGCAGGACCGAGCCTCAGGCGCTGCCGAGCGGGCGCTGCCGCCGCCGCCGCCGTTGTTATTTTCCAAGAGGAAATATTTCGGGTCTGCCCTAACATTAGTGCAACATATCACTGCGGCTGCATTCCCTGCTGACTGCAGGCTGTTTGATGAGTAATTAGGAGACCTTCTCTTTAGTTTGTTTGACATATTTTACAAAACATGCGAATCTGTTAAAAATTTGCTTGTTCATTTAAAAGGCAGAGTTCCTAAATGAAGCAGAGTGTTTGCTAAATAGATATAATTTTAGGATGTGGGTTTGTTTTTGGTTTTTTTTTCTGTTGCAACTTCAAACACAATAGGCTCTTTTTGCCTTAAAAAGGATATTTTTTTTTGTTTCTGTGGAGAAGTAATTATTGTTTGTGCATCTGTGTAGCTTCACTCAGAGCTCACACAGAGAATATCTCTGTAATACTTAGAGATAAACATATCAAGACATACAGATCTCCATGTGTGTACTTAAGTTTGTTTATATTTTACACCCACACGTCAAAACTGGCATCATTAAGTACTTACTGGAAAGCAATAAACACAGCTCTCTCCTCTGCCCAGATCAAAGGTGAACACTTTTTCCTTCATTTTCCATTAAAACATCTTTAGCAAAGAAACCTCAGAGAAAATATTAAATATTCTCAGATATTCCAGCACTCATCTACGAAATACAATTTGAAAATCATCTGCTGCCTCAGATTGCATGATTTCAGCTGGTGATTTAAGTTTCCTAACTATGGCAGGGTTGTGTAATTAAAAAGTTTAATTTTTCTTGATTTGAAAGGATTTGGAGTTTTTTGAAACATAAATATGATTTTCTTCTCTTTAGCTGTGCAAAGAAGTGACACCTCTCAGCACCCTTAATTTCAGGCAAAGTTGCTTCTTGCAGTGTTCAAAATTAGAAATAAAAAATTAGACATTCAAAAATGGAAATATAACTACTCTGAATTTATTTAATGTCAGAATCCCTCCTCTGGTATTTAAAGCCAAGCAATGCCACTGACCCAAAAGGTTAAAGTTGTCCCCAAAAAAGCAATGCTGGAATAAGGCTGTTCTGGCTGAGATTAAAATCCTCTAGTGCTGCAGAATGTGAGTGCAGGGATGATTTAAAAGCCCCGTACTTTTCTAGTCAGCTCCACTTATTGCTTCAGGCTGAGCATTTTGTTGTTTTTTGTTTTTTTTTTCTCCTTTCTTTTATTATTATTTTTTTTTCCAGTGAACACTCCATTGCTTATTTTGGGGAAGCATCTCATTCATCTATGCCTGCTTCTTGCCGAGACTTTTTCCTGCTGGAGAATTACTGCCTGGCACATCAATAGGCTGCAAATTATATAAGGGCTGTGTTTAACTTGCAGCCGGATTGCCATTGTCGGGAGGGTCTGAGTCTTTTAGCTAAACTGCCTTTTTCTGCAGGAATTTCAGATGTCTGTAATTGCTGCTCCTTTCAGCACAGCTTAAGGTATCAATATCAACTCCATTTGAATATCATAAGTGGGAAGTTGCTCTAAGCAAAACAAAAACATGTCAGTTGCCCAGGTGACATTTTGTAGCAAACAAGGAAATCACAACTCCAGGAAGTGTTGTATTTTATGCCAACAACAATATGACAGTTTTCTCTGTAAAGAAAACATGACACTTTTCCAAATATCAGAGGATGCCTCCACTGCTCAAGGGATTCCTGTACTGTCACTGAAATGGAAGGTCACAGGCTGGTTTCATGATTTCTATAGTTTCAAAATGTTGTGGTGGAGCGTTTGCACGCTAAATGCTGTAGGCTAAGGGAAATCTTTCCCTTCATCTCTGAAAGAAGTGACAGGAAGAAAAAGGTCCTACTTTGACAGCAGTAACCTCTAGGTCTAGAGGTTCTGCCCCAAGCAACTCTGAAGTAAAATTACCTATGTTAATGTGTTGTCCTCGCTGTCATGCAGCCACACGTGTGCAAACCACGGCCCGAGGGACGAGTGTGCAACCAGGGCCTGTGTGAGACCACTGGAAAATCCTCCTGTCCTGTTCCTACCTGGCCTTGGATGTAATAAAGATGGGAAAGTTTCTGCAAATGATTTCTTTTAGGAGGTGGGGTTTCCACTTTGACTTCAAGACCTACTTGCTATGCCAGTACCTGATTCTTGGAGTTTAAATAAACAGACTTTTGCTTTAAGCTGGGGAAAAAAGTTTTAACTTCAAGGCTATGGACAGGATCAAAACACATTTATTTCCAGCCTTCCTCCCTTTTTTTTTTTATTCTTCCCTCTCCCCCTTAAAAAAAACACACCTTGGTCTATAGATTATATACTTCCTGCTGCCCTTTTTATAAGCAATAAGAATTTAATAACTGAGGGCAACTCTATAGTAATATTTATATGGGTCAAGTGGCTTAAAAGTATGCAATAAATGTAAAGTTATGAACCACATTGCCCCTTTTTAAATAATGCAGCTAGCACCAAGATATTATGTTTCATATTCTGGAAAAAGGTGTTTTAGCCTAGGCTTTAGGAGTACACCAGACATGAAAAGTTATACTGATCCCATAATAAAGTCACTGCCTGCTTAATATGGTGTGTTATGTAGAGCTCCAGATCTTAATAGCAGACCACAGCAAGAACGTCCCAGATGATATCAACAAAACCTTCACTTTCTCATTAGCAATCAGCAAATTCTCCTGGTGGCTGCTGGTTTCAAATAAGGGCAAGTGCCTCTATTCCGAGTGGGAAGCCCAACAGGATAATAGAAATAATGCAGTCTAATCAGCAGCGAGCACACGAGATCCCCCCACCAGGGCAGGCACTGGTGGGCTGGGTGACTCCCCTCTGCAGCTTTAACAGCCTTCCCAGTCCTGAGGAGCGGGATCTGTGGGATTGAGGGATTGAGGGAGAGGCAGCCAGAAAAGCCACCTCATGCAGATCCTTGTGCATTCCCACCATCACCTCTCTGCTACTGTTCACAGATAAGAGGGGTTTGAGGCGGTTTGCATAAAAAATAAACATTAAAAATCCCCTCACCGTCGTTGCTGTGAATACCTAAAGGAAAGCTGTGCTGGGTTCTGTGTGTATAAAACACACCTATGTCTGCATGGGGAAGGGGGTCACAAATTGCTTTCATTTGGCCTCATGAAATCATCGACTTCTTTGATAAATCAGATCAAATATTTCTCATTGCAGCCCAAATGCCCATTCCTTTGTTGGCCAGCACAGTGCTGATATCTGTGCCAGAGATGCTACCTGTGTTGGTATTTTTATTCCTTACTGCTGTTGGATTTAAACAGACTTTGTGTTCGGACACACATTTGCAGCAGGGCATTATTAAGCGTGGGGACAACCGTTGCTGTTGGCCATTCTGGTGAAAGTGTGAAGGACACACCATCCTCCTGCTCCTGCAGCCTAAATAATCCATGGCCGTGCTTGGGGAAATGCAGAACAGTTTTAGTTTTTGCACTGATTTCCTAATGGTAAGGTTTTTTCCCCCCACATTTTCCCTTGTGGTGTTTACGTGCCCTTAGAATATCCTGATTTCTACTGAAGAGCAATTTTTGCGCTCTTGTGCAGTCCTGGTTAAAAATTAAGCCTGCAAATGTGGCTGGTGCCATGCAAGGAAATGCAAGTCTAAGCTGCAGCAGGGTAAACAAAAAAGTGTTTTAAGAGGTGCTTAACTGTGTTTTGAACCCTGATTAAGCCTAAGGTTACTCAGTGTTTATGCGTGCATTCGCAGTGCACTGGGAAAATTCAGTGTTTAATGGTTCCTGTGCTGATCTTTTGTTAGAGCCCTGGGCTGTGGTGCCCGAGAGCAGCGATTATCGGCCAGATTAAAAACCACAAACTCTTTCTAATTCCGAGTTTTGTCCAACTTTATTCCTGCTGATGTGAAGCAGGGATCTGTATATCTCTTAGGCTAGGGATTTTAAAAACTGACACCACAAGTCAGTCCCCTGAGCTTTTATTTAGCTGATTTAGCGGGGCAAGGTAGTGTTGCTTTGGACACATCAAACAGAGAATAGCTTCCATCTATGTGTCTCATTACGGTTCTCAGGTCTGATTTTTTTTGTTTAATAACCATCAGAAAGTAAATGGACAAGGAGGATACCCCTAAAGGGCAAAGGGCTCCAAAGAAATGGGTGATAACTTAGGGTGATGAGGCAACAGCACAGAGCTGGATTTCCAACTTCTCTGCACTGTTTTGAATTCTATGAATGACCTTGCTGAGTACTTTATTCTCCTAAAATAACAAGCAGGTCAATACCAGTCCTGCTTGTGTGATAAAACACAGTAATTGCTGACCAGGACATGTCCACAAAGGAGCTGGGAGAGCTGATCTGGGGGAGCGAGGACATTTTCACCAGCAGGGTCAGGAGATCCTGACAGTTCAGGACAGTCCATGGCAGGGAAAGACAAGACATGTCGAGGCAGACTGAAAAAACAAACTGATGGATGAGGGTGACGTTACCAAAGGGAAAGCTGTGTTGGCAAATAAATGCATATTTACTAAAAGAAAACCTCTTGTTTATGAGAAGTGAGAGGTGAAATCGAGACTACTGATACTAAATTGCATGATTATGGTGCTCAAGTGAGAGGGAAAAAAGGGCTCTGGGGGAAAAGTTGGCCCTGCAACATCTAAGCACCAGCTACCTGCACCTCCACGGAGGTTAGAAATTCAGGAGGAGGTTTCTGATATCAAAGCAGCGAGGCTGTGGAGCAGACTCTATATGTGGGTAACGATGTGAAAAACCACTAACGGCTCCTAAAGCAGAGCCTGATGACAGAGGATTAGAGGACACGTTGTCTGCTGTGGAAAGGGCCTGGGTGGGAAGACCCAAAGAGCCTCATCCAGTCCAGTTTAATGGAAACACCCTGCAAACTGGAAATACTGAGGCACTCCTAGCTCAGAATGTTTAAATTTCCATTTTTTGGTTGTTTTTATGACATGGCTTTAATCCGTGCAGAATACAGGGATGGGGAATGCTTGGACTCAGCCACTCTGCAGTGTGGGAGGGCACCTTGCAAGACATGCTGCAGTAACAGGGACAGGATTTGAGCTTCTATTTTACCAAAAAAAAGAGGTTTTGGAGCAATTTCAACAGTGCTTGTGTGCCACAGAAGAGTTCAGAGAATGAAGGGCAGGGGGAGGATGTGCTCTGCTCAGGTAGAGCAGACACACAGGGCCACTGCCCTGAGGTGATGCCACCTCCCTGTCTTACTCTATGCGAACATGAAACAGATTAAAACCAGAAAAGAAGCAAAAAAAGAGAGAAAACAAAGTAGAGAAAAGGGAATATTAAGATATTAGCCAGCAATTCTTCCCTGTGGTCCTGGCTGAGGAGTTGCGGCTGCCCCTGGATCCCTTGAAGTGTCCAAGGCTGGGTTGGATGGGGCTTGGAGCAACCTGGGACAGTGGAAGGTGTCCCTGCCCATGGCAGGGAGTGGAATGGGATGAACTTGAAGTTTCCTTCCAACCCAACTGGTAACTATTGCCTGAGCTTTCAAGATGCCAGAGTTGCCTTCCTCCAGCCTGGGGTTTCACTGGAACAGCACCAGCATGAATTGTGCCTAGGGAGTGTCATTTGCATCGTGGATTTTATTGCATCCCACATGTGGGAACGCCAGCCTTGGAGTCCTGAAAACCTTGTGTGTGTGCAGCTTCTCTGCAAGCCTGACAAGGGATCATTAGTAACTCGCTGATGTCTCTCTCTGTTTGTTCTACTTCACGAGACACTTCCCCAACTAATTTAGAACAAAGCTTGGTGTTTACTTGGCTTCACAAAATGACACTCTTTTCCCCCCAAGATTGCTGCAAAGTCTTGGCAAAGAATATTTACATAAACAGGTTTCAACTTCATCAAGAGCAGGTCTGGAAAGGAGGGCAAATCCAAGTGGAAGGGAAATAAAGCAGAGCATGAGGCAGAGTAGTTGATTGCTCATTTAGGGCTGCAAAAGAAGCACGTTGAATGTTTGCAGGGATGGAGCAGCCCTGTGAGGGAGTCACACAGTTACCTAAGACCCCCAAAACTCCTGGAAGTATGGAGGAAGAGCTGTGGAGAGGGGCCCAGCCCTGCTGCAGGGCTGGCAGGGACAGCAAGTGCAGCACGAGGCAGTAAATCACCCACACATCGCTGCAGCTTTGTGTTGCCGCCATGCACTGGAATGATGAAATGATGAAATGATGAAATTTTAATTGTTAGCAACCTCTCAGGGTCCTGGGGATAAAACCTCTTGGACAACTTATGGCATTCCCAGCAGAAGGAAGGGAGAGGGCTGCAGCACCACTGATCTCCCCACGTGAGCACGACCATCGTCCCCATAACTTCACTCCCCAACTTTTTCCAGCTCGAGCGAAAGGTGGCTCCTCAGTACCCATTCCAGGAGCCAAGGGGTGTCTTGTGTGGACAGGAAGGAAAGGAATTTGTTTATGGGAAGCGGATGGGTCCGATATGTAAATAAAAGCCACTCGCATCCTCATTATGGGGGCTCTTTTGAATAAATGTTAGCCTTTAAGTGCCAGCTGTCACTCTATGCATGGCCTCCCTTCTTACAACTAACCTCTCTGTCACCTCGCCTTGTCTCCCTAACTTGTCCTATTATGCAGTACCAAGCTGAGTCATTGTTTCAAGCAGGAGGTGACATGTTAATAGCTTAATAATAGTATAATCTCGCAAATAATAATATGCTGTCACACTGTCTGAAGCACAATGTTTACAGGAGAAGTGGTAATGTATGATGACAGTAATTTGAATAAAAATGAATTTACTGCTCTTGTCTCATTTGCAGTAAATTTTCGCATCTTTCATGCACAACTGGTGCTCCATGACCTCTTTCATTATTGTGTTCTCAGTGGCTGCTGCCTGCTTTAAAGTGAAAGGCAGGCAAATGAAACAGAAACCTGCAGCTTAATAAGGGGTCTCCAGAAAAGAGTTTGCACCGTGGTTTCTGGAAATCTCACTTTGTTTGTTTACAAAGCCCAGGCGGTGTCGGCCAGGCTGTTTAATTAATGCAAGCTGGAGGTGCCGATTGAAAAGCAGGCACGAGCTGATACGATTCTGGATTGGCAATTTGCAAAATAACCGTCATTAAATTGTGGCAGAGGGGAAAAAGTGCTTGGAATACAGAGAGGATTGTTGTGGTTGGAATTGGAGTTTGCGCAGCTTAAGGAAAAACTGGTTTAAATGTTCCGGGTTCTTGATGGGGGGAAAGCAATCCTTGAGTTAATTATAAATGTCTGGTGGTGTGATAGTGGACTGGTAAAACTTAAAAATGATCCCTGAATACATAAAATGTTTGGTTCTGGGTGGTTTCTGCCTTCACCCTACGCTGTATCGTAAAATTCTGCCATTTCCATGTCTGGTACAGACCAGGACTCCGGGTATTATTCTGACAAATAAATAGGGAATGTACTCTGTATCAAAACTGCCTTTGGAAAATCTAAATTCCTAGGACAGTTCTATTTCTCTCAAACTAAAAAGAAGTTATTATGTGATGTGGTTCATTTGATGAAAAAGAAGGAAGTTTACAACTCACAACTGATACGCCTGGACTAAATTTAGTTTGATGGAATGAGGACAACTAATTGAAACTTGCTGGGACTCAAAACTCTGCACAGGACCGATTCTCCCCAAAACTGCTGGGTTTTATCTAAGTTTAAGTGAATGTATAGAATTAAAATAAAGTGGTTTGCATGACCTAGATCATGTTGACATAATTAAGACCCCGGTTTATCTCTCTGTCCTTATGTATACAAATGCAGTTATGTATTTTTTCATTACTTGTACTTGTATCTAACAAATATAATATTTTCCTTTAAACTGGAAGTTCAGCAGTGTTAATGTTTTTGGAAATAGCACTGCTGCTACACTCCTGATCCTCCTGCAGAAACTGGGAGCTGAGCTGGAGACCAGCCTCACTGATCAGCCATGTCAGCTGGGAAAATCCAGTAGGAAAAGGACACACTTGGAGACGGATTGTTATAAACCACGGTTTGTTGTGGTTTTGAATCGGAGGTTTCAAGAGGGGCACAAATTAGTCTCCAGTATCCCAGCTTTGCACACTGATGCTAAAGGCTGTGCTCTTTCTTGCTGCTGTTTTTGAAAATAAGACATTGATTCAAGTAATTCAAAACTGCTTCCAAATCCAACCCCATGGCAGGGGATTGGAACTGGGTGATCTTCAAGGTCCCTTCCAACCCAAACATCCAGTGATTCCGTGATTCCATGAAGAGAGTGCAGCTGATGGGTTTCACAAGCACCTTGCAAGGCTGAGATTGTTTTTGAGCTGAATTTTCCATTTTTTTTCCACATGAAAAGTGCGAGAGGTTTCAGTGGGATTGCTCAGAGCTGCAAGGGCTGAATGACCCCCTCCAGGTAACTGCATTAAAATAAATTGTTTTGCTGAAAAGATTTTTCCGTTGGAAAATATTTTCTGTTTAAAAATAAATTATGTCTTCCCAGTGTATGTTTTTATTTTCTTCATTTTGGAAATCCCAGTCCTGTGCACCAAAAATCAAGACACTTGTGACGTTACAGAGCTAAATAATGATTAATGGAGATTATGTGCAGAAGGGTAGAAAAGAACAGAGCAACAAAGTCTCTCTTTGGCTGATGGAGTTTATTTCATGTATATAAAAGGTTTCTTTCTCCTGAAACACTGATGTTCAAGGGGATATCGACACTTCTATGTCCTGCTTGAAACTCAAAGGTCCTTTTTGTTGCCACCTTTTAATTATTTAAATGTAGGCGAATCTGATTAAAGCTCCTAATTAGATGTATTTAAGATTGGCAAATATGTCACTGTCCTGAACAGCCAATGTCATCCACTGATACGTGTCAGCTATTTGCTAAAATGCAAGAAAGTTTCCTGGGGACAAAAAAAAAAAAAAACAAACCCTGAAATAATGTGTTTGTGGAAATAAATAGTGGGTGGACCTGACTTTTGTGGCGTGAAAGTCAAGTGGAGCTTTTAATTGACTCCAACAGGCGCTGGATCAGGCCTGTGGGGTGTTTGGTGCTCAGTTACAAGTTAGTGCTCTCTCTAATCACCTTGTTCTCTAAAGGAAATAGATACTAAACAGGAACCATCTGGTAATACATTCTGTACCTCTTAATTACAATGTTTTGAGTGGCACCTAAATAAATTTCATTTACAAGCACATGACTGCTTGTCAAAAGCTCTGTTGATAATTTTATTATTGTAGTTTACCTTCTCGCTTAATGACCCCGGCCCAGTAAAGTCAGGAATATTCAGCTCTACTGCAAAAAAAAAGTGATTGTCTTAAAAATAGAAAGACACAAACTCCATCTCTCATGGTCTCTTTCTAATTATTTTCAAATGTTTGGAAAACACATGAGATAGGGATGGATCTGCAATAAAAATTACCAAAATTCCGATTTCTTGGTAGAGAGGAGAAGCTGAGGCAGCCCTGCAGAGAGCCTGGGATGATTGTAAAGTGCTCGTGTTATTTTATGATCTCTGTGTTCCTGTGTAGATGTACTGCAGCATTTAGACAATTTTCTCTTTGTTAGCTGCAGGAAAAGATCAATATTATAAAGAAGTTGAGTGGCTCTGTGAATTACTCTCCTGCGTTTTCACCCCGGGAAGTGGGGATTTAAATGCTGTCCCTGGTTTGGAGGCTGAACCACAAACCCGCTTCCAAGACCACTTCGGAGCCACCCCTAAATTTGGAGGTTTCCAGTTTGGGGTTGCTGCCTATCCATGGCTAGAGCTGAAAATGGCTTTCTTGATGTCTTAGTAATCTCTGGTGGAAATTAGTCTCTATTGCAAAATCAACATATAATTTGGCTGGATGATTGGCAGCCCCTTTGGAGAAAAACCTGGGACAGCACTGGGATGGAGCAGTGCCCGTGGAGGTGCCACCACCATATTCACCCTGCCCTGCCACCCTGAATTTCACAGAAGGGCTTTTTGGGGTGCAAGGAAAGATTTTCCTATGCCATGACATCAAACAGTGGCACATCCCCTCACCAGGGATGAGCAGATTCCTGCACAGCAAATCCTCATCCATCTGCGTTCAATAATCGTTGGAGACAAAACAAATTACAAATAATGTGCAGCTTTTGCTAAGTTTCACTGGGAAACTGCTAATTCAGCTTTGTGTTCGGAAGTCTTTTTAAAATAACAAGTTGGAGGAGACAAAAATCCTAGGAGGAAAGGCACAAGGGAGGTTTCTGGGAAAACAGGAGGAATGTGGAACCTGGAGGGGTTTTGTCCACTTCTTTGGGATGAGCTGCCCATGGGAAACCGTAGCGGCATAAAAAGTAAAATAACCTTATTTCTAAATTCATGGCAAATTAAAAAAGGAATCCTACTGCTCTCAGCAGGGTCCTTTATTCCTTTCTAGTTGCACTTGATGGGGTTTTTTTCTTAAAATAATTTTATCTCCAGGTCTCAATCTTGATGTGGGAACTTTAGGAAACAGATAAGCTTTCAAATATTTTTTTAATCAATGCTTTGGCAATCTGGAGTTGAAATAACATTTAAATTCAGAGAGATGAGGATGATCATCGCCAGGTGGGTTTGTAAGTCGGGTTTGAGGCAACTGAGCTGCCTGAGCAGGAGAGGGAATTCACCGTACACAGCAAACTGTTATCCCCTACAATATAATATCTGGATTTGAAGCTGATATTTAAAGAGGGCACTTGCTTTACTTATGAGATTAAAGGCAAATGCTCTCTTTTAAAAATGAAGTCATGCTGTGTTTTGCACCTTTTGACACTTATTAACTCAGGTCATTAAAAAGAGGCTAATTAAAAAAGAATGTAAAACAAAAGAGTCATTTGTCTATCGCTGAGCTCGGTTCTTCATGTGCGCTGGCTGGAGGCACTCTCCGTTTAAACCTTGGGTACAGAAAGCACTGGGAGCCACTGGGGCATGCTTGGAGCTTGTCATGGCTTTTGGCGAGCCTGTGGTCCGGCTCATTATGCACCTCATAAAGAAGAGAAGTCATTGTCATCAAAATTAGCTGAAGCTGGAATTTACATTCATGGAAATTTTGGTTTCGCCACTGTCCTCTGGGGCTGGACAATAAAGGAAACCTTTTACCAGCTGCAGTTAAAGGAAGTGAAGTTCAATAAATGCTTAGTGCTTCATTAAGGCGTTTCCAAACTGAGCTTTGTGCGCGTGAGATTTTACAGCTGATGAGA
>NW_024580672.1:21878881-21891834 GCF_017639235.1 Corvus kubaryi
TCAGGCGGCGTCCAGTGACAGAGGACACAGTGCAGAGTCAGAGCTACCCAGCCCTGTCCTCCTTTGCCTCTCTAAGGAGTGAACACGGAAAAGCAACACCAGAAAATGTGTTGGTGGAGAGCTTCTGGGGTAGAGATGCTGGGTGACTCCTGGGAGAGCTCTAGTGTTGAATGACCCAAATTTCTTCACCGAAAGGGTGGTCAGGCATCAGAACAAGCTACCAGGGCAGTGGTGGAGTCACCATCCCTGGAAGTATTCAAAAGGCTTGTGGATGTGGCGCTTGGGGACAGGGTTTAGTGATTAATTTTTGGACCTTATGATCGTAGAGGCCTTTTCCAGCCTAAATGGTTCTGCAATTCTGTGAAATGGCCAGGCAGGGGATGGGGATGTAGGAAGCTGGTGAAGGAAGAGTGGCCTTTCAGGGTGCTGAACACCTGCCCTTTCTGCCTGTCTTTCCCTGCATTTCTCTCATATCCATCCCTAGGAAAGCCAAGCTGTGCTCACAGGTCTTGCAATGAAGGGAAAACAGCACTGTGTTGTCCATGGTTCCAGCACCACATTTGCTGTGGCCCCAGGGGCTCTGCAGGATCTAAACCATCCATGGAGAGAACTGGGGACAGCCTCTCTGGTCACACTTGTACCAGCAGTTGTGGCTGCACCATCCCTAGAAAGTGTCCAAGGCCAGGTTGCACAGGGCTTGGAACAACCTAGGCTATTGGAAGGGTGGAACTGGATGATTTTAAGGTCCCTTCCAACCCAAACTGTTCCAGGATTATATGAAATCCCATCTCTGTCCTGGTAAAGGGGTGGGCTACACCAGGTGGGGCACAGCAGAAATCTCCCACGTGAATCCCTGCCCTGCTCCTGCACAAGGATATTTAATTCTATCCCGAAACAAAAGCAGTTGTCGCTCGCTGCCTCTGGAACACGGCTGGGAAAAGTAGACTGTCAAGGGGAGTTTACTTCCTTTGTTAATAAAAGAGAAGAAAAAGAGTTTATGGATCTTTTCCTGAATATGAATATTAAATAGACTAGTTGTGGGAACCCTGATTTTAATTTCCTATGTCTTTATTTGGAATTCTACTCCCTCTTGGAAAGGTGTCTACTTAAATATAGGGGGAAAGGGAATTTAATGAATTACAAAAAGGGTTATTTTACATGGAAAATGTGTATTCCTGGCTATTTCCATTTAAAGAACATGACATTAGTGTGGAAATTGCCCCTTATGAACAGGTCATTAATGTCAACTCTACTAAAACTGACATCACCTGCTACTATTTTAATTGTGTGTTTTACTAATGCTAACCATTTTCCTGACAATAGAACCCCCCTAAGCTTAATGAATCTTTGCAGAATACATAAACCAAGGTCAATATGTAAGAAATGCCTCAAATGTTAAGAAACTCTCCCTGTGAAGCTGAAAGAAAAGTTTATTATTCTTTTACATTGAAAAGAATAAGAGCAAAAATAGAAATCCTTCAAAATATGTTTTCCAGATCATCGTATATAAAAAGCTTTGATGCTTCTGGGAAATCTTTTCGATTAGCTACTATTTTATATGAAGAAAAGGACTTATTTTACCTGCTTATGTTTCCAAGATTTATTCCTTATTTTCCAATACAAGTGGCATATTAAATAAAAACCAAAAATCCCAAGTACTTCCTTAGTGTCATATGTAACAATCACATTTTTTTCCCATGGTTTGGGGGTGGGAGATGGGGGGGGGGGGAGGGGATGGAGAGAGAAAATGAAATCCAGATTTGTAATTCCTAACAGGAGAAATTCGATCCTTTCCAATGTTTAAGTAATATTTCCTGTAAAACATACGAGGCCATCTGCAGAGCTGTTTCCAGACACATTTTGAAGTGGCAAGGGCAACTGAAAGAGACCCTAATGGAGGCTGGCATTTCACCTCTGGGAGATGGAGCATTAAAGGTTTTGAAAAGCTAGTTCTACAATTTTACAAAGTATTCAACCACTGCATAGTTCATAATTTGTTTAATTTACCTACCTTTTATAGGTATGGGGAGGGGGAAATCCACTCTGTAAGAGACAGTATAAAAACCAAGACAGCTGTAAAAAGCTAATGTACAGCTATCAAGAATGCTTCATGATTTCAGCTGATTGAAAATGTATTTTATTGTTTACAGGCCAAAATGTTCCCTTAGAAAAACTGTGCAGAGTGAAACATATTTGGGGAGACAACAGAAACACCAAACCTTTTTTGCTATTTAAGTCTATTATGGAATTTTGTTTTATTGTTGATCTCCAGGGTCACCTTATGAATTCATGTTAGTAAAATGTTACGGCCTCACTATAATATTCACTTTGTGGAAGGGTCTGCATTTAGCAAATCTCATCCGAGATCGAATATAAATGAGAAACTTGCATCTCTCTTCCAGGAATATATTTTAGACTGTTTTCTCCCCCTTTTGGAATTACAGACAGATTCTAAAATTGAATTCTTTTTCTTGTGCCAGGATTGGGTAAAATGACTGAACACTTCTGCTTACCTTTGATACATGTCTTAAATTTAAAATCTGCATCACTCAAATAGTTAACTTCAGGGCCAGATTCTGCCCTCAGCTGTGCATATTTGGGAACCCCATTAACTTCCCTGGAAAATAATGTTATACTGTTTGGATGCACTGGAATGAGATACATTACAGTGTTACCTTCTGTCATTCCCCTGTAAAACTCAGTCTTTGCTGCAATTTTTATTTTGCTGGCTGGTGTAGCCCTTTTATTCTGTCAGTACCAACTGGCCTGCTGGATATTTGTACCTGTCCTCTCACGTCTCTGGTTGTGCTGTTAAGATTAAATACGACGAGTAGAATAAAGCTGGTAGTGCCCATGAAATTTAAAAATTGTCATCTGGTTGGGTTTTTTTAACCATGTTTGCAAAGGAATTTCTGTAGCTCAAATGGTTTCAGTCCCAACTGGGTGCACGTGGGGAGAGGCAGTTGCAGGTTCCTGCCCCACTCACCCCCTCCTTGGAGATCTGGGACTCCAGCAGCTTTTGACAATATTATGTTGAGTGAAATGTTCTCCAAGAGTGGAAAATTCATGGCATGGGTTGCTCCAGCGCTCATTTATTAATAAAATGAAATTTATTTCAGTTTCCACGCAGTGCTTCTGTCTCTGTTTTTCATCTCTGAGATGGAAGGGCCCTCTTTTGTCAATTTTCTTGGCTTCACACAAATTCTTCTCTGTGTAGACACCAGAGGCAGGAGGATCCCACCAGGAGGCTGGTGCTCCTACTCATTCAGAGATCTAAATCCTGTGGGATAATTTGGGGTTTGGAGAGATGATCATTTTCACACAAAGCACTGGGTGAGTTATTACAGCCTCTCCTTGGCACCCCCAGTGCCATGGGCCGCCAGACCTCACCATCCTGAAAATGGGCACTTCCACCCCTTCCCTCAGCTTGTCTTAATTCCTCCTGTTCGAGCAGGATTTATGACACTGAATTTCAAAATTAACACAAAGTGAGTGGGAGGACACTTAGGAAACCATTTTCCATCTTAAAGGGGGTTTCTTTTGTGGTATCTTGCCCATCCCACCAGCTGCTTTTGGCTGGCAGTGCCAGGGCCTCACGCTCTCTGATCCCACACGAAACCAGAAAAGAGCCTTCAAAAATGTCACTTCCATTTCCTCCTGAAAGCAAAACACTTCCTACAAGGAAAGCACACATTACAGCTGAATTATAAATGAGGGCTGGTACTTTTGCGAGGTACAAATCGCAGGCATTCGCCATATTGTTAGAATACCAATTTTATTTTCCTGGTGTGTAGTACCCGGTGCAGCGCGGGGTCCCCGGAGATGTGTGCGTCCTCCGGAGATTACTTCAGCATTGCATTACTGCTATCACATATCCATTACATATACTCTTTCAGACAAGTGGAAATGTTTTCACAAAAACAATCTGGAATCTTGGCTTAAAACCCAAGCTTGCTGTCAAGACAAACAGAGTAGCCTCAAAGAGGACTTATTTCTATTTTGTTCAGACAAGTATGTTGTTTCTGGATTATAATAAGGGGAAATATAGCAGCTATCAGTCTTCAGTTTATTTGACAAGCTTCCTCTGACAAAGCTAGAGGAATAAGCCTTGGCCCTGCAAACTCGTTCTCCTTCAGGTATTCCCTTTGGCTCCAGCACTTTTATTAGTGTGATTAAGGGCCACACACATGTTTACAGGACAGGAGTTGCAGGATGGGATGATGATGTATTTCCTCAGCTGTTACTTATTTTGCAAAGTTTTAAAAGCCTTTGCTGTGTGCAGAGCTTGTCTCTATCAGCCAGTGCTCTAGGAGCTTGTCCCATCACCTATCAAACAAGGTCAACGAGCAGGTTATAATCAGATGCCAAATAAACAAATGCAGACTTGAAATCAAGTGATTTACTGTCCATTTTCATTAAGTTCTTCCCAAGGAAGCAAACACTTTATGCAGCACAAGGGACCTGTGGAAAGGGTCAGCGGCCATGCTGAAGCAAGACGTGGTGTGATGGTTTTCACCCAAATGGGCTTTAACGACACTGAGAGTGAAGGCAAAGCTACCCTGTATGGGGAAAAGTGCCTGTAAACAGAGCAGCATCTCTTCACCTTGCCGAGAATTCTCCTTTGGAAAGCGCGTGGAGTTTTAATATTCATGTGTTTACATTACTCGGAGTTTTCTCCTCTAGACCAGAATTTTCGCTGTGCTGTTAGCTAAAAAAAAAAGTCTCAGGACACAGGAGTTTGTAGCTTCGTTATAAAACTCAGCCCATTTTAAAATTAGAATTTCAATTTGTTTAAGAATTCCAGCATGACGTGGGAGTGCGCTCAGGTTGCAGGACACCTTTGTGTGGTGAGGTCTGGCCTCAGTGGAACAAAAAAGAGCAAAAGTCAGGGAGACTTTCAATGTGTCTTTGCCATGTGTTTTCCTAAGGGATGGTGGGACTGCAGCACACTCACAGAGTGGTCTGCATTGGAAGGGACCTCAAAGCCCATCCAGCGCCACCTCCTGCCATGGGCAGGGACACCTCCCACTGTCCCAGGCTGCTCCCAGCCCCAATGTCCAGCCTGGCCTTGGGCACTGCCAGGGATCCAGGGGCAGCCCCAGCTGCTCTGGGCACCCTGTGCCAGGGCCTGCCCACCCTCCCAGGGAACAATTCCTTCCTAATGTCTATTAATACACAAAAGCCTGGCGTAACAACATTTCAGTGCTCTACTGGCCTGTTACACTCAGGGAAGTGACTCCAGGTTTTGGCTCCATAAATCACGGCACTGGAGCACTGCTTGGGAAAGGCATGTCACTTGGAGAACACAAAGTATTGAGCAACTTGAATTGTTTTTCCATGAAGCTTATCCCTTGATACCACTTTCCTTTCTTATATCTCCTTAATACAGCATAATTTCAATGTTTTCTAGGCAGAGTTATACTTATGATGCTCCTTTTCCAACATAATATTGGCTGCAATATGGATGCACTGGCAAGAAGTCGTGGTTTGCTTCTTTGCCATTTTTTGATTCGAGTTCAAAACAACAAATTTTCACATAACCTAGTCTGAAATTTTGCAAGTATCATTTACCACAACAAAAGCTTTGCCCTCAGTTTTCCTCTATTTGTTTTCTAGATTGTTCCACTCCCATATTTCAGAAAATTTCCCAAATGAGACTGAGCCAAAAATATATTTTTTCTCTCTCTCTCTTTTTTTTCCTAAAGGTTGCATAAATATTTCACATGTATCTCCCTTTAATTAGATCATAACATCGTAAAGTGGCAAAGAGTTTTCTCTTTCCCCAAATTAGACATGAGAACCACAAACAAATTAATTTGTGTCTCAGGGTTTTGACTGGGCCTCTTGGCCTGCTCCAGCACTAATACAGGCACTCGTGACCCTCTGGATTTCAAACGCCTGAGGGTAAAAAGCAATTATAAAAACATGACTCTCCCAGATCAGCTTTTGAATCTGCCTTGTCTCTGTTTTATTGATGGGAGATTGAAGGAAGATTCAAATCAGCTATCCTTCATTTCTTTACCAGCAGCAAAATACAGAAATCATTAGCTTTTTCTGTGTAAATGACTTTGTCCTGCTTTATTATTCACAACTGGCTAGCCATTTCACTTGAAAAGACCACATTGAATATTTATTTCAAGTTTTGGTACTTATAAATAGTACTGTGCTTTGCACCTTATTTTCTTTTTTCTTTTTCAGATTGATTTTTTATAACAATTAAAGCCATCAACTAATTAATATGGGGGTTTTTTTTAATAGCTAAAGAACACACACTGATGTAAATTAGGATGATCTTGCTCTCACAGGTCTACAGTTATTGTAAGGAAGCCTTGCTGCACAACCATTTCCCAAAAATTCAGGGGAAATAATTAAATATCTAGTTTATTTTATTTCTCTGTGTGATTGCTGATTTTCATTTAGTGATAAGTGAGGGTGGGATGAGAACAAAATATTCTCCTTAAACCCCAGTGTAATTACGTCTCCTCATGGTGGTAAGTGTAATCAGATCCCGAAAATGGGAGAAGAGGAGGGTTTGATTTAGAGAGGAAGAAAGAGGAGAGAGGCAGTGGGAAATGCTCTCAGATCAGGCAGGCTTGGAGAGGAAACTGGGCTGAGGAGGGATTATATTTTTTAATGAGTCTAAATTATAGAATTATTAAGGTTGGGAAAGAGCTCCAAGATGCCTGAGCCCAACCTTTGACCTAAGGTTGGATCCTTTCAATTCCACCAGATGGATCAATGTGGGAACACTCCCAGGGTGTGAGGCATGAGGGGGGGAGGATCTCCATGTGTGGGGATCCATCAAGGATGGCCCTTTGCTATTTTAAACATAACAATCCTGAAAAGCATCAGTTGAGCTTTGTGCAGCTCCAGAAGGGAAAGTGTGATGAGAAGGTGTCATTTGCTTGGCAGAAGCTGAAGACCTGGGCTAAAGAAAATCCTTCCTTTTCACCCAGTGTGGGAGATGACACCTGAGTGTGGGAGGTGCTTTGTCCCTGTGCCAGGCTCAGCAGGATCTTCTTATTTCGCTTTCTATTCAGAATAACGTAAGGGTTGGACTTTGACTTCAATCCAAGTGACAGCACAGTCCACGTTGTGGGTGGGTCACATTTCTGAGGCATCAGATAAATCCAAAGGACTCCAGGTGTAAAGGTGGAGCCAACAGTTTGTGTCCAAACGAGCTCAGCCTCTGGCCAATCCGTCACCTTTCTAAATCCTCCTGGGCTGGTCCTGCAGATAAAAATTCTGCATTGCTCAGATGGGGGCTTTTTAAAATGACACAAGGCAGACATTCAATTTTAAGAAGCTGGAGCTTTATTTTTGGAATCCTAGAATGTGTATGGAATTTAAAAAGCCTAAAGCCATAATGTTTTACTGCTCCTTTGATAAAATTTATATTTAATCATATCTTAAAAACTGTTCTCATTCTGCCACTTGATGTTACCAACCAAGCGGAACCCATCAATGCAACACTATCTATCAGCCCTTCTTTTATTTCACTCTCCCGCAACTCCTTTTTAATGGCACATCCGTTAATGAATTACACTGGAGTTTCTGGGAAGTCCAAATGAAAATCATGCTCCTGCTGAAGATGGGTCTGTTAACCCCAGGTTTTTCATTTGTTGGAACCAAAATGCTGAATCTGACACATTTATGTTGCAAAACCTCCAGCACAGACCAATCTTTTAGTCCTTTGTCTTGAAGCTGAGTTATCTGGAAGTTGTGTAGTGGACTTTCTCCATTGTCTTCAGATCGTGGAATGGTCTGAGTCGGAAGGGACCTCAAAGCCCATCCAGTGCCAGCCCTGCCATGGCAGGGACACCTTCCACTGTCCCAGGCTGCTCCCAACCCCAATGTCCAGCCTGGCCTTGGGCACTGCCAGGGATCCAGGGGCAGCCCCAGCTGCTCTGGGCACCCTGTGCCAGGGCCTCCCCACCCTCCCAGGGAACAATTCCTGCCCAATCTCCCATCCAGCCCTGCCCTCTGGCACTGGGAAGCCATTCCCTGTATCCTGTCCCTCCATGCCTTGTCCCCAGTCCCTCTGCAGCTCTCCTGGAGCTCCTTTAGACCCTGCAAGGGGCTCTGAGGTCCCCCTGGATCCTTCTCTTCCTCAGGTGAGACCCCCCAGCTCTCCCAGCCTGGCTCCAGAGGGGCTTCAGCCCTCGGAGCATCTCCATGGCCTCCTCTGGATCTTCATCTAAAGATCTGCATTAGAAGAAGGAGTTTAGGAAACCCTTCAAGAAAATGTGGGAATGCTGTGTGTGATGATTGACAGCCCAGGCTGATAAGGATGAGCCACTCATTGGTAACTTGGCTGAATTTCAAATGCTGCCCAATGCTGATGGTGGTTTTAAGACTACAGAAGATTTTAAGCAGAGAGATACAGGTCTCTTTCTCAAAACTCTGTCTTTAAAACAATAGTTAGACTAATTAAAACCTCTTCTAAGCTCTCCCTGCAGCTACACCTGTTAACTCTGCTCTTGTCCTGTTGTGGGATGCGTGTCTGGGGATAGACCCTGGGCTTTGTCAATGTGTCGTTCATGTTACTGTGGCAAGAATGAGTTAAATCACTTCTCTCCACGTTTTTTCAGAACTGAAACTTGTCCAGCAAAGTTGGTGGTCTCCATAAGAAATTCAAACTCTCTGCTGACCAAGTGAAAACACACATGTGCATGTATCAGACATATACATAATCTTGGCTGAAAATCAGCATCAGTGACAATTTCACTCAGTGAAATCTTAATTTTGATCCCTGCTCTTAAAAATTGTGTTTGTCTCAGGAATTTTACTTAGAAGACCTTTTAGCCTTTTAGCACCAGACCAGCTTTCGCAAGTTGTTAATAATTTTCCCTTGTGAAGACGCTCCTTTTTTATTCCCACATAAACTGGAATTAAAATTCACATTTATCCACATTTACATGTCAGAAAGTTGGGGGGTTTTGTAAATTCTTTCCCTTTTCCTCAGAAATATCCAGCATGGACCGCGCTGCTAAAAAGCCACCGGACTGTTGGCAATCACATATTCCAATGTAATTCCTTTAAATAGAAAGGATTTGTTCTTACTTTTGATAAACACATAAGTAAAAGTCTGGTCTTTTCATTCCTGTCTCTTTTCCTGGAGGACCAGGGGATCTCCCAGTGCTGTCTGTTCTTTTCCTCTGTGCTTTGCAGGCGGGGGAATCGCGCGCCAGACTCAGCTCCGCGGTCTCTGAAGAGGCAACATTAAAGTCAGCACTTGACTGCGGTGAATTTTACAGGATTTTTCCCCCAACTCTGATGCTGATATCTTTTAAGTGAAGGGAGTAAATGAGGAATCTTTCTCTAAATTATTGACTGGGTGTCTAGCGAAGAGATGAATGAAAAATATCTTTATCCCTGCTAAGGGTTTAGGTGAATTGAGTTAATCTTGTGGCTTCTGCTGTGACCCTTTCCAGTATTGTTTAGGGTGAGCTGAGTGTGTGAGGAGGATTGGTGTGGGGGAGAGGAAATATAGCCTAAATGTTGATGCTGGAGACATGAGAAGAGTTTTTCCATGTTCCTAAATAATTTTTCTATGAATCAGGAGAGAGAAAGAGGAGGAGGGAGTTGAATTAAAAACCAAACGACTTGGCATTTCTTTGCTTTCCTCTTTCTGCTCTCTCAGCATTTTGCAGTAATAATTAAGGCATTTCAGGTCGAAAATTTGGGGGTGAGCAGTTAAAGGAAAGCCCCAGTAAAAGACAATTTCATCAGCAGGAGCTGAGAGCCCACGGAAGGCCCTGCAAGGTCCAGAGAGGTCCCACAGATCCAGGGACATCTCTGGTCTGCATGGACCCAGCAGGAGCTGCTGGGAAAGGCTCAAAGCAACTCAGCTCACTCCCAGGCTTATTTTTTGGACAGTCTGAACTTATTCAGGAGGAAAAAAAGCAAAGGTAAGGGAAAATATATAAATAGCTGTGTATTTTTAGGGAAATTTGGGAAGGAAGGAAGACACCTTGACCGGTTTTGTTCTTCCAGTAACGTCTCCGTCCTTCATTTCAGTAAAAGAAGACTTTAAAAATCTACTTTTCTGTGTATGTAGAATTCCTGCAATACAAATTTGATCACATTTGCAAGGATTAAAGGATTTGATGTGCAGAATACGTTCTCTTCCCAAGCATGACAAATGGAAGCAATTTACAGATGGCTTCTGAATATTTTCCTGAAATTATTTTCCTGTTCTGTTTTGGTTTGGCTTTTTGTTTTGTTTTGGGGCGGGTTTTTTTGTGTCTTTTTCTTTTTCTTCTTGTGTGCCACTGGAGATCAGCATATTTTTAGACATTTAAGCAATCATAATGTCAACACAGGGGCTTAAAAAGGATCCTGCATAACTATCGAGTAGCCAAATTACTCATGACTGGCAAAACAAAACGAATAAAGCCAGGCCTGAAGGCATTGAGAAAGCAACTTTTTGCATCCAGCTTTCATATTCCCTTATTCCCTTGTTTTTTTCCGAGGCTTTGGGCATCTCTGCATTTCCATTATGTTAGTTTTATTTCCCCCCAAACCCTCCTCTGTATGGCACAAAAACAATTGTGTATTACAGGAGTGCTCCCTCTTAAACCTATTACTGGCTTAATGCATTAATAATTTTGAATACACATCTTTTACTCCAGAAAGAGCGGAAGGATCTTCTCAAACTTCCATGTGTTTATATTAAATTAAAATAAATATGGGTTTTTACATGTCATCAATTTCTGGTTGTGCGAAACCAGACTTTTTCACTTTTACAAACTGGCTAAAGCTTTGTGTTTCATACCTGGGCACCCAGGAGAGTTGGCGATGAGTTCCCTACCTTTGAAGAAGTTCTCTCTCCTCTAACACACGTTTTCTGACTCCACTGGTCACTCTTCAAGGTCATCAAGGCTGGGAAATTGTCACTCACAGAAGAGCTGATAATTTTTCCCCTTTGTCTCCCCGGTTTTGGTCCCACCTGGGCTCCAGCAGCGATTCCTGCACATCTGGGTTTTACAGATTTCGGCCACGCCGTGTCCCTGTCCAAGGCTTTTACATGGGGATGAATAAAATGTGATAAATGAGCGTTTGCACACTGCAATAATTGCATTTTTCTTTGGGGGCCGCGTGCTGGCTTTGGGCGGACGTTCCCGACAAGCCGGGTTTGTCAGCGCGTCCTAAACCGGGGTTTGAGATTAAAAACAACAGCACCAGCAGCAGGGCTCAGAGATTGCTGCTGCTGTGAAACAGCTTTGAGATGAAACAAATAGATCAGAAATTTCAAAGTTCGTTATAACTTCTTCAATTAATTTATAATTTATTTTTTTAAAGCATCCAGATCTCAAGACCAAAGCTTGGATATCTTTTTAATCATGGTCAGACTTTCTTCTAAGGTCCACAGTCCTAATTTACTGGGAACTTTAACTAGCAGGAGCTCCATTCATTTGATTTAGGACTTCTATCAAGGAGAATAAGATTCAAACCATAATTCCACAGGTCCCCTGCAAATAAGCCTTTGGAGTTACAGTGATCATTGATAAAAACAAAGGGAAGGAAATTTATCAACAAATAAAAATCTTAATATTTAGATATGTAGAAGAATCTTTATGCCTTCTACTTTTATAAGGAATTGAAGAAGTTAATTTCAAATCAAGGATACACAGTGATGGATAAAAGAGTTCCCTGTAATAATGGGAATTCATGTAAATGTAATCACTGGATGTTGCTTCAACTCCTTATAAAAGGAAATGGAAATAAAATATTGATTGTTTAATGGGAACCAAAAAAAGAATAAAACAGAAAGAGGAGGGAGAGAGAATCTGAAGGGTCTTGCAAAGATACTTTTGCTGAGTTTTGCTGTAATTAGAGAAACTTCTTGCAGCGTGGGGAGAACTGTTTGTCCGAGTGAACAGAGCATGGTGGTCCCAAATTCCAAGTCCCATCTCAGGAGGAGGGATCTGTCAGGATTGAGTGAGAGAGTGGGCAAACATGAAGGGGAAAAAGGGTGATGGAAAGCTTTGGAAAACATCTTTACAGCAGCAAGACAGTTGCATGTCCCTCTGGCTTGTCTTAAGCTGAATTTTCTGTGACAGAAGGGAAAAAACCAACACCCTTCATTAGCCTTGTAAATCCTGGCCTAGAAAGCCCCGGGGAGCTTGCTCCCAAGAAAAAGAATCCTTTGCACAATAACTGCACATTTTCAATCAGTCCTCTTGATCCCTGCTTTTGCTTATTCCCAAGAATCTGCCAAGTCTGTTGAACTTCCTTGGAGTGACCCTCCCATTTAATTCATGGGCCATTTTGTATTTACAGAGAGGTCAATAAAAGCTTTCCAGAGCTCCAAACCTCCCTGTAATGGTTGTCCTGAGCAATCCAGCCTGAAGAGCCCCAACAGGAAATTGGTAAAGCAGCAGCCAATTTCCTTTTGCTTTTTTACTGCCTTTTGGTCTTCCTGCTCTGTTCATATCCCCACTGCTGAATTATTCTAGAACTGGTGGGATATTTCCAGCGCCACATATGGAGGAGAGCTCATATCACTCCCAGAATTTTATGTCAGGTTAATCAAACATTGGATTTACTAAATTAATAATAAATGTAAGGCTAAAGCACAAGACCAAAGATGATATTTGATTTCTGCTCTGATTTTGTTAGTGCAACTTTGGACCAACTATTATGGAGATCTTTTGTTCCTCCTGCTTAAAATTTGGGCAGTGCCTATGGATTTTCCAGGCTGAGGTTGAGGAGCTTTGAAACCTTTGGGCATGGGAATCAGTGCAATGGAGTGATACCCTGAACTTCTGCCATCTGCTCCCACGTCTAAACATGGAAAAACATATCTTTTATTGGGAAGAGTGAGGCCCTGGCACTATGAAATATTTTTGTTAATAAACTCGCTTCACAAAGGCTGCAGCCACACTGGCAGTAACTCATTGGAACAGCTCTGCAGAGTGAATTGTTGACACCGAGTACCAGATGTCCCC
>NW_024580672.1:21891844-21924606 GCF_017639235.1 Corvus kubaryi
GGGGGGAAGAGGTGGATCCAGAGTGATCTGGACAGGCTGGAGGGGTGGGCTAAGCCTCATAAGCAGCAGTGAGTGCTCCCAGCCCAGAAACCAGTGGAGTCCTGGGCTGCATCCACAGCACTGCTGGGAGCAGGGGAGGGAGGACAGGACAAGGAGCAATGGGTACAGACTGAGAGAGGGAAAATTTAGTTTGGATATTAGGGAGAATTTCTTTCCTGTAGTGTGGGCAGGCCCTGGCACAGGGAGAGCAGCTGTGGCTGCCTCTGGATCCCTGGAAGTGTCCAAGGACAGGCTGGACATTGGGGCTTGGAGCAGCTTGGGACAGTGGAAGGTGTCCCTGCCATGGCAGGGGGTGGAAATAGGTGATCTTTAGTGTCCTTTAGCATTCTTTGAAGATCTCTGGAGATGAATACAAATGTACCCACAAATCTGAAACCTACGAGGAGAGAAAACTGCATCCCATTAACTGAAAGCTGTTGTAGAAACCACACACCATGTGCAGGTGGTTGAACTGTGGTTCACCAGAGCCTGGTTCTGAGCTGGTTTTTCTGGTATCATGCAGAAAGGAACCCCAGCCATCCCTAACTGTGAAGCAAAGGGGTGAGGAAGGGCTTCAGACTCACCTGTGTCACCCTGACTCATGAAGAGCTTCACCCACTGTGAACCCCACCAACATCTACTGCTTCACCTCCAAACCCATCTGCCAACATCAGGGACATCTACCAGCTCCTAAAATACCTGCTCTGAAATCTCTGCTCATTGCAATTAAATATTTAGATGATGCTTCATTTATGAAAATTAGATTTTAGACGTGAATTAGGACTACCTTAATTATTACACTAAAACATGGAAATGATAGTATATTATTAGAAACATATTTTTCTTGCAAAACTGTGTTTGCGATTGTGCCAGGAAAAAAAGTTATGAAATAGACTTTTTATACTAGGTGTTAATTCTGAATAATTAGGATTAGGCACTGGGGATTTGCAACCCAAATAAAAATTACCTAATTAACCCTTATATTGGCCCTAACAGAGAAGCCAAATAGTTCAGCAATAAAAAAAAAAAGAAAAATGAAAATAAAAAAGCTCTCCACATGTATAAGTGGATGTCTAATAGTCTAAAACGAAATGGGATTTAAAGACACCCCCTGGAAAATATTTACAAACCTGAACAGAGCCATCCAGACAGCTGGGATTTGGATTTGCCATGATGTGATCGACATGATCCAGATACTTTAGGATCACATCCCAATTAGGAAACATGAAATCATCTCAGGTCCTTTACTTGACACTCTCTTGATGCTGATGCTGCCTTCTCTGATTTCTTTTTATAATGATTATTAGTCTTATTTAGGATTTTTGGGTATTTTTATTGTCTAGATTTTCTCAAGTATCCCACTGCACATCCAGGAAGCGGCATATTCATAGGAATAAGAGCTGGCAGTCTCTTGGGAAACATTCCAGCCAGGAGGGACACACAGCGGCAGGAACTGGCCCATCCTCAGCTTGGGCATCACCTTTTGGAGCTGCACTGGATTCATGGCCAGGAGCCAAGACATCCACCTCTCCCTTTAAAGGTCCTCTGAAAGCAACCCTGACCAACAGCACTCCAAAATGAGGGGGGAAAGAAGGATTTCACAGCCTCAAACAGGACAGAAGGTAATTCTCTTCCTCAGCCAAGGGCAAGAGGAGAACCGCAGAATGTCCTGAGTTGGAGGGAACCCATGAGGATTAGGTTCAACCCCTGTGCCTGAGACAGTTGTCCAAAAAGTCCTGGAGCTCTGGCAGCCTTGGTGAGCTCCTCTGGACTCACATAAACACTAAAGCACTGCAGAGGATCTCCAGTTCATTTCTCTGCCCAAGGTGTAATAGTCAATGCATAATCCAAGGTAAAATCCACCCTGCTCCAGTTCCATATGTTTTACAGCTTCTTCTATTTTCATTTCCTAGACAGACTTGGCAACCTGCAGAAATACGAGCTACACTTGAGCTGAAACAAGACCTGGCCAAACTTTGAGGCTGCCAGGGTTTGAGATGCATGCAAAATTGAGGCAGATCCCTCTAGATATGATCATTTTTATGAGTTAAGAAAGCACGAAGGCATCCGTCCAGCTTTTCCCACCAGCAGGTGAAACATGCCAAATGTCCCAGTTTGTTGCAAAAATGTGGCACCAGGCTCACTCCATGCGTCCAAATTCTCCTCTCCCACTGCATGGAGGAGGATCTGGAGCGTTACCTAAACCACCAGCATGAGAGCAGCGGGATGCCATTAACAATCACAGGACCCAAGGGAACCACTGGAGCTGTGCCGGGGGGGGTTTAGGTTGGAAATCAGGGAAAGGTTCTTCCCCCAGAGGGTGCTGGGCACTGCCCAGGCTCCCCAGGGAATGGGCACGGCCCCAAGGCTGCCAGAGCTCCAGGAGTGTTTGGGCAGCGCTGCCAGGGATGCCCAGGGTGGGGTTGTTGGGGTGTCTGTGCAGGGCCAGGGCTGGAATGGGTGATCCTGTGGGTCCCTTCCAGCTCAGGACATTCCACTGTTCCATCAAAGTGAATTGTGCCTGATCACTGATTCCTGAACAATGCTGGCATGAGTGAGAGGAAGATTTATGTCCAAAGAGCTTCTTCAGACCAATATTTAGCCAACATTAATTACCACTCTTATTAAGGATGAGGTGAAACATTGGTGAGTGCTTATAGACATATGCAAAGTACATGAAATTGGGACAGTCAGGGAGAAAAGCACAAAGCTTTCTAATAACATTTTTAGGCTCCAATCATTGAATTATCCATGGACAACACTTTAAATGACCTCAAATATACATTGGTTTAGCTCAGAGAAATACAGAGTGCAATACATTGTATATATACCTGGCACTTTGTGAGTGCTCTCCCTCCAGCTTCCTCCAGCTGCAATTGGAGCAAGGCTCTGCGGTGTCCCAAATCCCTTGGGAAGCCCCTATAGCATCCACTGCTCTCCCAGGCCCCCTTCCCAACACTCCAGCCCCACCATGGGACCACCACCAGGCTGTTACCCACAGACCACGCTCTGCCTGGCAGGAAAACCGGGATTTTGCTCAAGGTTTATAGATTCAGTCAAACCTCCTCAAACAATTCCCATGGAAGAACTCGATATACATGAGGCTGAAGCCTTAATTTTTTAAGTTTGCTTTTCCCCTGCCGTACAGATTAAATACATAATTTGATTTCATCTCATTCAATTTTAAAACGATTAATCTTATCAAAACCCACACGAGTGGTCCCAGCTCGGTTCAGCTGGACAGGTGCATCTCAATTCCAAGGCAAACACCCATCCTTGACCTGGATTTCGTCTCCATGCACCAGGAGCACTGAGTCCTGTGCCCAAAATACCATCTCCAGTTGAAAAGAGAAGCAAAATCCAAATTCCCAAGAGCCTCACAGTGCCCAAAAAGAAAAGCAGGGTTCCATTTTCCTCTGCTGGCAAGTTGCCTCCTGCAACGTAGGCTGGATTTCCTTCTTTTAAAATCTGTGAACAATATAAATGGGAGATAACTTGCAATCCTTAATGCTTTCCATCCTCTTTGCAAAATCTTTTTATAATGCTCAAATAGTTGGCTTCCAGTGATGATCTTATAATGATCCTAGGGAGTACTGAGAAACTGCGAGTAAATTCAAGTCAAATACATTTTAGAAAATTAATACAATATCACAGACCTTATATTGAATGATTTTCATTACAGGATATAATTCTCTTACTGGGGAAGAGCAATAACATGGTGATTGTTGATGTTGCCAGTGCTTTTTTGTATTTTTTTTTAAATCTGCAATACTTAGGCAGTAAATTGTGCCGTTATAGTTGCTCGGCAACCATAACTTCTGCATACTCACCTCCCGTGGTTTTGTAGCAACAACAATCTTATGATAACAAGGGGATGGGTATCTTTTTTTTGCAATCAAGATTCTCCTTGATATGCAAATGTATGCAACATTTAATGTATTATGTATGGGAAAAAATTAAAATAATTATTTCATTTGAGTAATGAGCCTTAAGTGTTGATTTCGGATTTCAAATGGCAGGAATGGACCTGCTGAAAATTTGATACCAATAAACAGAGGAAACCCACTGGCATAGAGTAAAACAATTATATTCTCCTTGGAACACCTGCTATTTCCATATCTCAACAGTGAGATACAAAACAGGAACAGGGAGAATATTCTGGGTTTGTGGGTTTGAGTTTTGGAGAAGAGCGAGTGGCTATTTAAGACAAAAGGAAAATAGATTTTAAAAAAACCAAGCTAAGAGAAATGGACTCAAAGTAAATGCAGCGCCTGCAGAGCAGGACAAAATTATGGTAATCTTCTCCAGAGAAACTTGGTTTTCCTGGGTAGATCTCTGGGACTCAGTGCGGGAGAGCACTTCAATATTTAAATTCAATTCAAGGATTTCGAGCCTGAGAGAATTTTGGGCATCCCCAAAGCAAGAGGCAGAAGGACCTGGGTTCTACACCTCTGTAAGAAAAAGAAAATCCATTTTTAACAATTGGGATTTTTCTTCTGACTCTTTGGACTGAAGTGGAATTTGCTCATGGATGTGCTGTTGTACCTCATCAAGACATTGAAGAAGCATTTTTCATTATTTGCAATGTTTTGGTGGGGTTTGGGATTTTTTTTCTTCAGAATGGTCCTATACTCATCACACATTTATTTTTATCCTCATCCTCTGCACAAAGACAACAAAAAACTAAATAAAGTAACTATTAGACCATCCTGCAGGAACATCAATGGACCAAAATTATTCTCTTCTTAATTCTATTAAGAATTAATTCTTATTCTATTCTCTTGTTTTAATTAGGCAAAATCAAAATTATCTACATTTCTGTTTTAATTGCTAGAAGGAAAAAATAAGTTGGTATTGCACACTGAATTTGGAGGAATCTGTGATGGTGTAACACCTCTGAGTGACTTTAATTATTTAATGCAGCAAGTTTGTTTCCTTTCAAGTCGAATAGAACTTGACTTTTCACACCAGCACCAAGTTTGGGTTCAGCTTTTATTTCACTTCCTCATTTGATTCAGATTCCCCCACCATAAACACAACTGAGTTTCTTCTTTTTGGTAGCTGAGATTTAATGGCAAATTTATGTGGCACCACAGCAGAGGGAAGTGCTCTGGACATCAAAGAGGTAATTTTCCCTGTTTCATCTCTGCCTCATCAGGATATCCTCCAACTTCTGGAAAGCTTTGTAAGTACTTGAACATCATGTCTTTATTAAGCTACAAATATCCTGAATGGAGCCTCCTGCTCTGGGACGCTGTTGTTGAGTGCCAAGACCCCTCCACCTGAACAACACAATCCATGGTGCTCTGCTTGAGTTGAGATCAAACCAAGAACTGCACTTTTCTACTGCCCTGAGGCCACCACAACAAAATTATCTGCCAAGCAGCACAACTATAAATAGAAAAATAAAGAAACCCACCCTGGACTCTTTAGAGAAATGACTTTTTTGAGCAATAGAAAGGAAGCTCCTGCTGCCAGGAGCCTCCTGGTCCTCCACCAGGATGTTGCTGGGCATCTTTCCCAGTCACCTGCAAGAAACCCTCCCTCGCCCAGCCCTCACCACTTCCCTGGGCTGAAAGTGTTGAAGAAAGCTTTAACTCAGATGTGCCATCAGAAGTGGCAGTGCAGGGAAGCTGCCACATCCCTGCAACACACTCAACATTTCCCCTAGGACCTCATGGTCCGGGTTCCAAATATAATTAGGAGACATTTCAAACACTGCTTTAGATTACGTATACAGTAACATGCAGTACTGACATAACTGTAGAGGATATTTCTTCAAGTCTTTAATCATCAAGTCATATTTTGTCTTCTTTACATATAGGTCATTTCTTTGACAGAATAAATGATGATTAGCCTCTTAGTTTAAATGTAAAATTTAGCAGAACTATAGTGTCGCTGCTCCCTGTGTTCTTCCTTTCAGTATTTCTCTTTCATTAAAACTGCCTTTGAAATCTTTTACCCTCTACTCTATCTGAAGCCCAGGGAGGACACTCTAATTTCAGAAACCCTGTCTGTGCTAAAGGAAAATGTGGAGGCTCAGGCTTCTGCATCATTTTTTCCCCCCTTTTTTTTAGGATACCAAGATCACAGTGATGCTGGTCTACAACAGGCAGGGAGCAGCCAGCCAGAATGTGGCATGTGCTGGGAGACTTCTCCATGCAAACTGGGCTTTTTCTTAGAACACAGTTCTTCCCTTAATATCCAAGGAACAAGAACAAACAGAAACAACTATTTTTGTTCAGGCGCAAATCTTTCCCTTCCCCAAAATTTTAGATGCCATATATGGATGTGCATATATAAAATATTTACTCTGAAGAGAGACAACTTATGAAATTCAACAGGCTGGGCCCTTTTGAGCATCATAAACTTTGCTGGCCAGCCTAATATGTTCATGTATAATTTTCACCGCCTCCAGAAACCCTTTTTCTGCTCGGTTCTCTTTGCTGCTCAGAAGTGTTTGGAAAGTGCACAACAGCTCCCTGCACATCCCAAAAGGTGCCAGGCACACTCCCCACTGTGTAAAAGCTCTGATTGCTCAGGGCATGCCAGAGCTCTGCCAGCATCCCACCCGGGATCATGCTGGGAATCAAACAAACACCCAAACTGGGGCAGCACTTGGCCCTTGCTGCCACACCAAACTCCATCCAAACTACCACAGATAAGCTCTTTCCCACAGTGTTTTCACAAGGCCCTGGGTACACATTAACAGGCACAGAATCATGGAATCATGGAATGGTTTGTGTTGGAAGGGAGCTTAAAACTCCTCCAGTTCCAACCCCTGCCATGGGCAGGGTCACCTCCCACTCGACCAGGTTGCTCCAAGCCCTGTCCAACCTGGCCCTGATTTGTTAAAGCTGACACCAGCAGCAAAGCAAAAAACATTAGGAAAGAGAATAAAAAATTAAAACTAAATCATAAATGACCAAATATGACATTGCTAGAAACAGCTCCATCAACTCCTGTGGTTCTACTTGGAGAAGCACAAAGCCAGGATGAGAAGGGTCACAATAAAAAGTGTTAGACTTGCCAAGGCACTTTTTCACTGGGCTGAAACCTCTTATTACCCAGCCAGCGAGATTGTTTAAGTGCTGACCAGTTTACAAGTTCAGTCTCTATAAATATGAGTGCAAAAAGCAAAGAGGAGCCTAACCATAACTGTTAGGATCTGCTGTCCAATAGAAAACTAAAATTGCATCAACATATTATAAATATGAGGATTTAAAGCCTTCTGGAGAGGGTGAGGTTATAATGCTGCTGAACCAATACTATAAAACATGAAAGATTTCATCCTGCTGCCATAATTCTGCTGCTCTGATGCCGGATTTTCTTAAAAATATGCATCTACATTGCAATATTTAGAGATGCTCATGATTCTTCTTGATGTATTCGCCCCCCAAATCTGAGGATTTCCTTTGGACAGGGGTTGATTTTCAGCTGGGAAAACTAAAAAAGGTTGCTACTTTGGAGTGAGGACCCCTGTGGTCCTCCACTTGGCAGGACAATAGAGTATCCATGGGAAAACTGGGCCATAAATTTGAGCGGTCCGTGGAAACTGGGAAGTGCAATTCTAAATCCTCAGCTTCACCGCTCCTCAGAGCCAGAGCAGTGTCACAGGATGGAAAACTGGTTTGGGGGATAGAGAGCTGCAGATCCATAGTTCCCTCACACCTCCCCTTTCACACCTCCTGCCTTGTCTCCAAATCTCTGTCCCAGAAATGCCCTTCCCAAGCAGGATTCCTACTAAACACAGGGCACGCAGGCCTTGGGGTCTGAGCTATTAATTCTGACCCTCCCCATGCCATAAAAGCACAATAGATCCCATAAAGCCCTTTAGGAAGTTGGGTGTCTAATTCCCATTATCACAGAATGAAAAAAATAATTAGAGACTGTAAGCTCTTCATTTCACATTCCCTCTTTTGTTTCAGATTAGATTCCTAAACCTGTTTTGAATTATCAGATCCTGTGGGAAGATTTTTATCCTTTACTCACATTGTATTTTGGGATGCAGAGCTGCTGGAACATGTTGCTGGAACAACAGAGCACATCCAGCATCAAGAAATTCTCCTTTTCATGGAAAAGATTGCATTAAGAAGAGGTGGAGAACCTCTCCGTGAAAAAAGACCAGAGGATGAAATTTCCATTGCAAGTTCCACGGCAATTTGTAAATAAATACACCTAGTAACTAGTAATTAACATTTTATTAGATAAATGACTCGTGCACACTAAATTACCATGCATAAATACGCCATTAATATGCAGCAGAACTTATAGTTCAAAGCTATCAGCAATGTAAACATATGTTCACCCACTCCATCTCATGCTCAAGGGCTGCCATGAAATACAGCAGTGATTTAGGAGGCTTCAGACTTCCAGGGAAAGCTCCTTGTTCATCCGAGAGGATGGAATGAACTGGCTTCAGCCCACAGCAAGGCAGAGCAGTCGTTGAGGAGCTGCTTTGCTCTTTGTTAGTTAGCAGTGGGCAGAAAAACTCATTTTCTGACCATCATAGAAATGTTGAGCTGTCTAAGGACTGGTGTGGAACAGAGGAGCTCATACACTGAGAGGAGCCTGCCTTCAGCCCAGGAAGGACCTGGAGCTGCTGGAGCCAGTCCAGAGGGGCACCAGGATGAGCAGAGGGATGGAGCAGCTCTGCTGGGAGGAAAAGCTGGGAGAGCTGGGGGTGCTCAGCCTAGAAAAGGGGAGGCTTTGGGGTCACCTCATTGTGGCCTTGCAGAGTCTGAATGGGCCAACAAGAAACATGGAGAGAGACAATTTACAAGGGATGGGGTGACAGGACAAGGGAAAATAGCTTCAGAGTGAAATAAGGTAGGTTTAGATGGGATATTGGGCAGGAATTGTTCCCTGGGAGGGTGGGCAGGCCCTGGCACAGGGTGCCCAGAGCAGCTGGGGCTGCCCCTGGATCCCTGGCAGTGCCCAAGGCCAGGCTGGACATTGGGGCTGGGAGCAGCCTGGGACAGTGGGAGGTGTCCCTGTCCATGGCAGAGGGGTGGTGCTGGATGGGCTTTAAGGTCTTTTTCAACCCAAACCATTCAGGAGTTCTGTGACAGTATCAGAGCACTTTGCCATCATTAATGAGCCCAGCCATGCCCAGCAGCAAAGCAGAGCTCTGCTGCTCCCACATCCCAGGCTGAATCCAGGCAGGATCAAAGGCTTTGCTCGTGACCACACAGGAGGTGGTGTCAGAGAGGGCTGTGGCTTCAGCCAAAATTGGTCCTTGAGCCAAAATCAGCCACACCACCATGCCTTGCCCTGAAAAGGAATATGTAGTGGGGTATGACCTCCAAGAGATTTAAAAACCACATATGATTGCCACTTGCTACCTTGAAATAGATGAAATTAATTTCCTCTCTATCCCATTCCCCCTCTCTCTTAGAAATCCCTTTTCCAGGAAATAAACAGTAGTGTTGAGCAGTTGGCTTTTATCCTGCTGTCAGACTCTCCAAATGCACCACTCACAGGAATTTCTATTAGTACATAAAATATGACACATGTGAGGAAAGGTTAACCTGGACACTTCACAGTCCAGCTCTTGATTAATTCTAATTTCAGAACAGAACAAAACACAGCCAGTGGAGTTAGGGTGACAACCAGAGAGCAGAAAGCACCAGGATGAAGAGGACACCAATGCAGAACTTTCCTTGGAAAGAGCATTTTTATGCACCCACACTCTCAGACACAAAGCTGAAAGTTAACTTTAATTTCCTCAGGAGTAACCCTGCATTTATTCAGATCTGTGCCCACCCCGGATGAAAGGTCCATGGAGTTTTAGTAATTTTGGGATGGATACCAGCCCAGCAGCTTTTCATCCCAGCCAGATAAGGGAGTGTCGATATTCCCCCTCTGCTTGCAGGCACCCAGATCCTCCCCCACGGCAAGTGCTCACCTGGGCATGAATGAGCAGCCAACCATGGCCAGCACCTCCTCCAGCTGGTGCCACGCTTTTATATCCCTTAAACTCCTTAATGACTTGTTAGAGGTCAAAGACATCAGGACTTGCCTGTTCTTCCCCCGGAACATCCCACCTGCAGCCCTTCACCTGGCAGACATGAGGGCACGCAGGGGCCACTCGGTACTTTTCACTTTCCTCTAATTTACACACATGGTTGAACTGAAACGTGGATTTTATTGTTTCCTTGGGTCATGATTAACCTTCTCAGCCACTGCCGCTGATTTTGGCTGCCAGGATATTTTGGCAACTAATTCCCCATCAGGGAGAGAACAAACATTGTTCAAAGATGTCTCTACCTCTTCTCCAGACACCTCTGGAGTGCACAATATCGTTTATTAAATGTTTTAAAGGGTACTTAATATGAGCATGAAACTTTTTGGTTAAAATATCAGACACCATGTGATTCAATATCCTTCCCATTTACAGAGCACACAAGGATACTTCCACAATTTCAACATTATTAGAGGGGCTGTGCTGAAAAATTAACCTTAAAAATCTCACAACAGCTTGTTCTTCATAAAGAGGGGGGGGGATAAAAACCCACCAAAAGTCATCTGTTCCCTTTTTGAAACTAAACAGCAATTGGGTAAATGTGTGCTATGTACAAATAACACAAAATGCGTGTAGCTGGGTGGCTGTTTTCCATAACAATGCTCCGAGAAATTGCATTAAACCTCAGACATTATCCCTGGTTTTATAGAATTGCCCACAGAGACAGACACCAACAGCACTATTAAGTACCAAGAAAGTACCAGGCTTGTTACAGGAGCTTTATGAGAGCCAAGGATCAAATATTTTTTCACAGTTTTATGTGGATAGTTTCATGAAAATTGATCAGGTCTAAAAAGTCACAGTCCAAATGAAGCTAAGGTTAAAGATAATTTATACATGATATTCCTAATTTTATTCTGAGCCCTTTTATTACTATGTAGGCCTTTATGACTTTAAAGAAAATGTCAGTGGCAGCAAATGACATTGTACTGAATAATCTAGTTATGAGGGAAAAGACATTTAAAACTATTCCAGATCAGCTTTGCTCTGTTCTGCTGAACTTACAGTTTTATCCCACACAGCTGGGCAAAACTCCTCGCTGGATTTTTAAATCCTCTTCACGGTTGCTTTGCGAGCCAATGTCTCTTCCTCTTCTCTTTTTAATTCCTTGGAAATTTCACTTCCCCCCCCTTTTTTTCCTGAGTAACTGGAAGGAATTCAGTTATCCCCCACATGCTCAGGGGTGTCTCACCCTGTGTGCTGCTGTCACAGGGTCCAGCCCAGGCCTGAACGCTCAGGACAGGGGAAAATGTGCTCAATTCCTGATGTTTGTGCTTTTTACCTGTCCTTGGGAGCAGCAACTGTGTCCCACCAGCTCCACAGCAGGGACAGAAATTGGAGAAAAAATTCCTGCTGCTCTTTACATGGACAGACAAGAAAATTCCCTAAATCTCTGTCTGTAAAACACCAGGAACAGGGATGGGTTTAAAGAGCATCTCTGGGTCTTTTTTGAAGCACCCACATCCCAATTTGCAGGTTTTGTTCCCAACCTCTCCTTTTCCTCCTTTTATCCAATCTCCAAATGTGAAACAACAGCTACAACAGCAAATCTGCAGAATATTATGGATATTTAATGTTTTATTAGAGAGACATCTGTCTCATGGCAGCAATATTAGCATTTTTTTTCCTTTTTTCCAACCAGAAAAAAAGGGAGATGTTGACACCCTGTTTGATGTAGGGAGGAGGTCTGCAGGGTCACCTTTTCCCATGGAAGTTCCCAGGAGGTTCCTGGAGGAGTGACCAGACCACAGCCCTATTCTTGCTGCTCTCCAGAGCAAGGTCTCCTCATGGTGGGACAGTTTCCCCTGTCCCTGTGGCTGTCCAGGATAAGGTTTATACGAGATGAAAGAGCCAGTGAATGGCCAGGAATGTGTTCCCAAACACTGTGGACACTTCAGTACCTGAGATAAGCTAAAACTACCCAAGTTCCATCACACAGATTCCCTGAATATTTAAGGATCTCGATGCAAACTGTGTTCCTCGAAGCATTTTGGCTTGGGTGGAACAGAGGGATGAACGTGTTAACCTGGCACAGGTACAGTTCTGTTATAAATAAAGTTTTTATAGGAATATCAGTCACTGTGTGATTTACTGGGAGGAAAAAGTGTTAATAATTTAAAATAAAGAGCATTTTCATATAAGTTTTGGGTTTCTATTTAAATTTCTCTAAAATCCTCGGTGTTAAACAGCTTGTCTTCTTTTTTTTTTTTTTTTTTTTTATTTTTCTGTGTGTGATTTCTTGCTCAGGGAAAGAAATGAGAGTTCTTATCATTGACAGTCTTCCCAAATTCTGCCACTGTCTGAATCCACACTACCCCTGGTTTTCCAGATGCTTGCTTGAAAGGCAACTGTTATTGCATGTCATAATTGTGTTCATAGCTGAGTAAACACCTTCACAGGTGCAAAAAGACCCGAAAGCTGCAAGAGTTGGAAGGCTGAAAAAGCAGAAATTTTATAGCCTTGTCATGGACAAAGGAGGTGTAGAAATGAAATACAATATTTTCCTCTGTCTGAAGTGTAACACTTGATTAGCTTGAAAAGCAGCGAGAGCCATGTGGCCGTGCACAGGATTTAATCAAAAACGTAGCTTTGTTTGAAAAGTGATTAGGTAAAAATGTCATTGATTTCTACAGCAAATCTGCTCACTGTGGATTTCGGATCCATAGACTCCTTTCTCTTCATAGTATTTATATTTTAACTGTTTTTCAGCAGTGGCCAAATCGAGCTATCAGGGTAAAATAAGAGTAGAAATTGTTGTGGCAGAGGGTTTTTAAGTGTGAGGCAAATCTTGGCTACAGGATTTGGCTCTCCCTGTTTCCTTTGAGCACCTCTGTCTTTCCTCATCACTATCTTTAATTTTGATTTATTGTAATCAAAAATCAAACTTCTCTTGGGTCATCCAAGCTGAGCTGAGGAAGTAAAGGGCAACAGACCTGGAAAACATTTATATAGGAGTGCAAGAATTCCAGAGAAGTTGTGGACACCCCTGGATCTCTGGAAGTGTTCCAGGCCGGGTTGGATGGGGCTTGGAGCAGCCTGGGACAGTGGAAGGTGTCCCTGCCCGTGGCAGGGGTGGCTCTGGATGGGCTTTAATTTCTCTTCCAATCCAAATCAGTTTGGGATTCCCTGAAATAATTGCTGCATATCAGGAAAAGTGTCCATCCCCATCCCCATCCCCAGCCATGACCTCAGCTGTGTTTCCAGATGAGCCCAGTGTGGGTCAGGTGAGGAATGGCCACAATGGGTGCTCCTTCCTGACTCCAATTTGTTGCTGTTTTGGTCAAATAAATTAATTAAAATGCAAATTTAATTGAATATATATGTTAAACTATGAATATTTTTTTCTGTAAAGGAGTGGATCTGTCTTCTGTAATGTGTATCTTTAAAAGGAAAATCATTCCCTAGTTACTATGATTAGTATTATAATATAATTATAATATAATTAGTGATATTCTCAGAAACTGCCTAAGTATAATAAATACATATTAACCTGTTCATTTTTATTAAGTTATTTCATCCAAGTATTGTTCAGATGAGCAAATGTTTCATAAAACTTTTTCCCCATAATGTTGGAGAAATTATCAAATCCCCCTTTACCTGAACAGGATCTTTTAATATGATTTTTAATGAGAGGGAAGATATCACAGAAACCCTTGAAGAGTCCTGGAGAGATATTATTGATCTTTGGAGTTAGATCACCTTAATGATTATCTTTCATAGCAGCTGGAATATTTTGTTCCTTGTCTGCTAGAAAGACACATCTGAAGGTTAAATACAGCGGGGTGGAGTGAAATTTTGTTGGAAGTTTATAAATCCATCACGTGGAGGAGGAAGAGAGGATGGTGTGCTGCAGAATTCCCTAAAATGTCTCCTTGCCCCTAATCACAGACATCAAGGAGCACAAGCACAGGGTCTGTGGCTACAAATCAGGGACAAAATCAGGTCAGTTCCAACGTGGCACTTTGATAAATAATAAAATTAATCCCTGGGAACACCCAGCGTGTGTTCACTGAATCATGGCATGGTTTGGGTTGGAAGGGATCCTAAAGCTCAGCCAGTACCACCCCTGCCATGGGACACCTCCCACTGTCCCAGGCTGCTCCCAGCCCCAATGTCCAGCCTGGCCTTGGGCACTGCCAGGGATCCAGGGGCAGCCCCAGCTGCTCTGGGCACCCTGTGCCAGGGCCTGCCCACCCTCCCAGGGAACAATTCCTGCCCGATATCCCATCTAACTCTTCCCTCCTGTGTGAAGTGATTGGAGACTTTCAAACTCATCCTGTACCCTGATTTTTGTTCTTTCAGAAGCACAGCATCCCTTGCTGCAGCTCGGCATCAAGGAGATTTTCCTTTCTCATGTCAGAGCCTGCCAAAGCCTCCCAGTGCCTCGCCAGTGCCCAGGGCAGCCCGAGCAGCCTCACAAACAATGGATTTGATCTTTTTCTGAGCTGGACTTCATTGGAATCATGTTATCAATTCTTCGTCGGGATCCTTGAGGGTGTTTTGCAAAGAAATCAGCATGTGTGGTTTCATAATGATGTTCCACGTTTCCCTTCAGAGAAAGAGTGCAGGCTGAAGGGAATGCTGCCAGAGGTTTTACGGCTCAAGTCTAACCTTCCTTAACCTTTTTTTCTTTTTTTAATATCTCCCAGTATTGACAAGGCCTTTAATTTGTGATCCAAGGCTGTACCACTTCTGAAGATTAAGCGGCAGTGCTGCATTAGGGAGCAGCGCCTGGTGGCTGGGAAGGACGGATCCGTGGGCAGATCCCACCTGCTTCCCACCACATCCAGGCATGGGAGAGGATGGATCCAGGGGCAGCTCTCCCCTTCTTCCCTCCACATCCAGGTAGTGGTAAATCAGCACATTGTAATTCACGTGGCAGATAAATTTATTGGGAGAAAGACCCAAAGCACCAGGAGGAGAATTAGGATAAATGGACTGGAGTGGGAAGGGCTCGCATCGTGCTCCTGTTCCCGGTGTCTGGGGACACGGGGTGCCCTGAGCATCCTTCCCACACCACTCCACACCATAACTTCTGCACAGTCCATGGGAAAGGCATGCAGCCCTGTGGGACAGCCCTCCCTCAGCCCAGCTCCATCCCAGGGGCCCCATCCACCCCCTCAGGCAATGCTGCAAACACAATTGAACAGATTTTGGTTCTCCTCCTACACCGGGATGAACAAACCCCAGTGTGGTCCCAAAAGACACGGAATTCTCTGTGTTGGGCCCAAGGGCAGCTGCTCAGCTGGGATCACGGAGCTGCTGGACAGCAGGACAACGTTATCCAGGGGCTGGGTGGGTGCTGGAGCTGCAAGGAGGGACCAGGAAGGGACAGGGGGGGACTGTGGCAGCTCTGTGCCGCTCCAGGATCCTGCACCACTGGAGCATCCCTCCTGTGGCCCTTTAAGCCAGATTGAAAGATGCTGTGCACTGCCAGGCTGACAAAAAAGCGGCATTATCCGAGCTGTGGAAGCGGCTCTGGATGTTTAATGTCTCTCAATGGCTGGGGTGGGATAGCACGGCATCCACTGAAAGCCAAGCAGCTGAATCCTTGTGCACTGCTTTGAAAAATTAGGGGCATTTATAATGTCTAATATGTTGCAAGCCAGGATGATTTAACAGATGGTTTAAAAGGAAAATCAGCATGTCAGGCAAGGCCCGGTGTGTCGCTCTCTGTAGATTTCTATAGAATGGGAGAGTGATAAAAAATGTTTTTCTTCTCTATTTCAATACTGAGAGATGTCAAAACTTGAAACCTTGAGGGAAATTGCTTAATTACCCTCGTGGTGTCAGTGGTCCAGAGCAGTGGGAAATTTCAATTCCCTGCAGAAAGGGGTCAAGCAGGGAACAACCAGGACACTTTTTAAACTCTTGTTAATGCCTCATAACCTTTAATGAATAATTTTCAGTGGCACAGCCAAGCCAACCTCACACAAAAGACAGTCATATTTACCTTCTATATTGGAGTTCACCTTAATTCTGGGCACAAAGAGAAAAATATAGACAACAGTTTCGCTTCCATGCAGCCAGAATACCTGAGAGGAAATTTGGATTTTTAAATGTCTCTACTTCTGTTATGCCCTGACTTATAATTTCTACATAATTCTAAATTTAATGTGCAAAACCAAGTTAACTTTTCTTTTAAAAGTGTGGTGAGCAGGGCTAGCCCCACACCCTGCATTCAACAATTACACATTATTTTTATTTTAGAAAGAAGAGTTAATATTTAAAGTTGCCCTTTAATACTCATTTGGAAGCACTGATTGAGTAATAAGGCGAGCAGCTCGGTGTATCACATCTCTATTAAATTCTCTTGCCTTTTTTAAGATTAAAAAAAGAACTTTTTTCTTCCTCTAAATGCAAATCTTTCTGTGTAACACTGTGCCTAATCTACTACAACTAATTAATCTGTTTGAGCTGATGAAATGTTACCTCTGCATTTTTTGTTCCTTGTATACAATTATTGTAACAGTGGTGAATAAATCAATATTCCCAATCCAACTGTAAAAAACAATCAAGAAAAGCAGTGCTTCTCAGGGAAAAAACACCAAATAATATTTATTAACTCTGTCTCAATCCACAGCAGAGCCTAATACCATTCAAGCATTTTCTGCAAGTGTAATAAGCAAACTCAAATACATGATGAAAGTGGCACATGCCAATAATTTCACCATTTTACACTGCAGAGTAATTGAAGGATTTAATGAGAAACAAACCAATAAAAATAAATAGACCGTGCGAGAGGAGGAGAAACTGATCTAAAATGGAAGTTGCTCCATTGTGAGTTTTAGGGGGGTTTTTTGTGTGGTTTGACCGGGAAAAAAAAATATGGGGTTGGGACGATATGGTCTTTATTTCTTCTTATTTTATATTTTGCAGTTTGATTTCTGAAGAGGAAAGAGCCACTTGTTCTGTGTAGATTCGATTCTGCATCAAGATTCTCTCCCTCTGCTGCCGCTTCCCAGCGAGCCGTTCTTTTCCCGCTGAATTCCGTGATGAATTGGATCTTTCTCCCTGAAGTTAGAAACTGTTTCTGTTGTATCGGAATTTATAAATAACTCCGAGCAGCCCAGCCTTTTAAATAATGGCACCGAGTTCTTCTGCTTTTAGAAATGTCCATAAATCACCGTCCTCACGAAGGGAATTCTGATTACAAATAAACTCCTTTGTCTCCACTGCCCTTAAATTTCGGCCGTGCACAAATGTCTCTCTGAGCTCTACAGCCAGGGATGTGCTTGAACACACAGAACATTTTTGCCTTGCGTCTTTTTGACGTACATTTTTGGTAATTCCAGAGCTGAATTCACCTTTCAGTCAGTCTGACCTATCAAAATCTCACAAATGGATTTTTTTTCTTACAAAAGAGCCTTGAACTGAAGAATTTGGACCTCTAGTTCAGCCCCCTCAAAGCTGGTGTCACAGTGACAAAGCTGGGGGTGGCAGAACCTCCCCCCAAAGGATTTTGGGAGGCCACAAGATCACAGATGCTCCCACCCAAGGCCAGAGTGACACTTGGTGAGGAGAGGTTTGGATTCCAAGATAACACCCCAAAGCTTTTGAGTTTTAAAGCAAACGTGGGGATGGTTCATAAAGGCTAACGAGTGAATTGTTTTTCACTTGCTGTCCCCACTTGAAACATAAATATATAAAATCTATGTTCATTTTTGAGATAAATTCCTGAGAAATGTGGACCAGAAGGGGCTCCTCACTTGCTGAGAGCAGGAGTTGGGTGAAGCCCATCTTGCTGAAGCTGTACATGGAGAGCAATCCCTCTAAATATTGAGCACTGTACACCTGGTAAAAGAAACAATAAAACAGAATCTCGTCTCTGAAGGGGATTCTTTTCAGCTGCGTTTTTGGACGTTTTTCCTTGTATGCACAATTGGAAACACGGACTTGTAATAAGTTATTGCTTTGTGTGGTGCTTTGGGAAAGAGGGAGAGGGCAGGTTCAGAGCCCCAGCGTGGAGAGGGCTCTCCCTGGACAGCTGAGGGCCAATCTCAGTGTACAGGTCAGTGACCCTTCTATAAAATCTTTGAAGTGCTTTCTTGAAGAGTATTGACTGTCCAGAGCCTTTTATTTCGTATCAAGTTCAAATGTAATGTCTTTATGAGCATAATGCACAAATCAATGGATTAGGACATTCAGATTATTTAGATGGAGCTGAGAGTGTTTAGAATACACCGAGGAGTTGTTCAAACAATTGACAGGGATTTCACAAAACAGGGTCTCCTAACAAAATATTTTCTGTATCTTTAGTTGTCAGGATGACAAGTTTTGCCTAGGCAATGAAACAGGAATTGTTGTTTTATCTGCCTTGGCAAGATGAAGGCTGGAAGAGTTACGAATCCTTTATTTTTGTGAATTTATACCAGCAAATCCCATTATTATTATTATTATTATTATTATTATTATTGTTTCAGTAGTGTGAAGGACATGGACTCTTCTATATCCTGTTCTTACAGAGAACATAAAAATCCTCCCACCCCAGTATCTCTTCTTGCAGCAAATTTATTTCCTACTACGAGTAGAGTTTAGACTGTTACTTTCCATAGATGCACTGGGAGATAATAAATAGAAATTTTGCGGCTTTATTTTCATTTTTTAATGTCTATTTTGAATTTTCATTTCCTCTTTCATGGTGCCTGAAGGACACCATGTCTCTTCTCCATCCATGACAAGAAGAACCCATCCCAGCTCCCATCACAGAGCCAAACCCGAACTCCATCGATCCACACTGAACATTCCTTGCCTGTATCCCATTTTCCTGCCCTCCTTCCATGCAGCACAATATGGCTGTGGGCTCCCACAAGGCACAATTCCACCCCAAATTCCCTGATTTTGTGCATTCAGGGCAAAACAAAACTGTTTACACAAAATGGATTATGGAACCAGGAATTATTTTGGTACAGCACAAGGTCAGCTGCACTTTCAATACCAACAAATTCTAAAGGTCTCACATTTTTGGCAGGAACACTCTACTAATGAAACACAAACCAGTGTGTCACGAGTGTTTTTGCAATGTTTTAATGGCCCTAACTCGAGGACCAGACCCTCTGTGTGTCCATGGGTTTGCTCCTTGTGCTAAGTGTTTATTTTTCACTCTCCCAACGGGGGGAACAAAGAACTGGAATTGCTCTTATGTCAAATTCATGGATGCAGAAACGTGTGAGACGGAAGAATTGAGCATTATTCTCACTCCCGCCATGACTTCTGGCAGGGAGACGGTGGCACAGCAAGCCAGGCTGAAGGTTTCAAACCCTGACACACCTTGGGCCTGGACTTCTCAATCTGGCATCCTCAGCCTTGTTTTTCCTCTTTTCTCATATTGGGAAAGGGCTGACCTCACTGTGGACTCCAACCTTTCCAACACGGAGAGGGAAATTGCTTTTTGTGGTGCAAAACCCCCGGAAAACTTGTCCCAGGAACCAGGGGAGCAGTGACTGCCATAATCACATTTCTGGACCAGATGACCCCCTGTGGTCCCTTCCACCCCTACCTCATCTGGGATTGTGGGATTCTTTGGCAGACAAAAATGTAATGCATTTGTACGTGGAAACCAGGAATATTTCCCAAACCTGTGAGTGTGGGTTTGCCATGGGTACTGCGACTGCCACTCGGGATATGAAATTTCCAAGGATAAAACCCTGGCCAAGGATCCAGCAGCTGACAGGAGAATTTATGACAGCGGTGACACAAGGTCCAGGGTCATTCAAAAACTTTTAGGTTATAAAACATCCTTACCGTCCTTCAGCAGCGACAGCAGTAGAAAAGTGACAAACAAAATCCATTAAAATCTAGTTAATTGTAATAAATTCATTTATTTTAGTGCAATTGGTGCACTGCCACACAATTCCAGAGCCCCAATCCCAAGGATTTCAGTGTTGGTAAGGACTGGACTTGCCCCATCACTAATTAAACGAGTCATTTCCAAAGAACTGGGAGAAATCCCTGTGAGCAGAGCAGCTCCACCAGAAAAGCTGAGATTTCAGGCAAAAACTGCCTGGTGACCTCCAAAGCCACACCTACCCCAGCTCAGCCATGGCCATTTCCCATGGGATACAACACAGCCTCTTCCCAGTGCTCCTCACTCTCCAGAAAGCTCCAGACTCACCAAATGAGAGTTCAAAATTAGGAGTTTCTGAGGATGGACCAGCAAAACCCAGTAAGACCCTTTATCCTTCCCAGTGCTGCCTCCCAGGCTTTGCTGCTGGTGGATGCTGGGTTTCCCAAACAGATCCCCAAACCAGAGGGAAGTGGCAGTGTGCTACAGGAATATCACACATTTGTTGTTATCCTCCAGTCCGCCCTGTGATCAGCTTGCCAGTTTATATTTTTGTTCCACAAGGTGTATTTTTATTGTGAGCCTCCCCCAGAAAATTTATGGAGTTTCCAGGTTGTCTGTCTAAATAAATATAAGGAACATTAGGGTGCCACGGCCTGTTCTGCTCTGGTGTGGCAGAGCTGCCTTTTCTCCCTTGTGTTTTTTATCAATGGAAATTATAAGGGAGATATTTCCACTGCCTTAGCTGTCAGCCAATCCATGTAAATTCCTGCAATTATGGGGGGGGAAAAAAAAAAAAGAAGTGCCCCTTCATTGCCAATCAGAATTTCATTTCTGGCCTCCACTGCATCCTCGTAGAAACCTTTCCTGGGGATGCCAGGACAAATAAGTGTGCTGTATCTCTGGAATGCTCATTTTCCAGTCATTCCAGGAAGATTGGCGGGTACGTTGCACGCTTCCGGTGTAATTAGTCTTTTTTAATGAAATGGACCCTGGATATCTTCCACTGCGGAGCTCCAATAATAGAATTTAAGTGAAAGTAATTTCAAAGTGCAACAGTAGTTTACATATTAGTTATTGTATAAAGAAAAAAAACCTGCTCTGCCGTTCTAGGTTAAATGCAATTAACATCCAGGCCTTCTGCAAGGCTCCTGGGAGGGAATGATTGGTTTGGCAGGTTATTTCTCAGATTTTGATAAAAAGAAAAAGAAACCCCCCATTATTTTCATGAGAAACCCTCGCTGAAAATATTCCAGCCCTCTCTAGATTCAAGCCCTGCAAGCAACTCAGTAGAACACAAATATAACTACAGAATTTGGACTAATTAACTATTGCTCAGAAGCACAATTACCATGTGAGCTGCTGCCTGTAGAATACTGCAGATAAATAACATTTTGCAAGTCCAAGGAGATGTCAATTCCTTTCTAATTAGCATTTGCTGTGAGAGGAATGGACGGGGTTTTCAGTTTGGTTTTAGAAAAACAGAGTGTGCAGAACCCTGATGTGGGAACAAACATTGTGGTGACAACACAAAAACATATCCATTACATGCCCTTTTTCCATGCAGCTGTATCCTATATCCAAAGAAAACTGTGGGTTTATGAGAAATACAGAAAGAACTATTACAGAATTATTGCAAGATTGCTCAAATCTTAAAAAAAAAAAAAATACAAGAATTTTTTATTTTATTATTATTTTCTTTCTTTGTCCCTAGTAAGCACATTTTTTAAAAGCAATTTATTTTCTCATTTGAGAAGTCAAGTCTTTCACTCCCAATTGTTTCTCCACATTCCCTGGTTATCTAGGAATAAAATCTAACCCTCACAGCATCTATGAGCTGGTTTGATGGGGTCTTATTGCAAAGGACCTCACAGAAAGTTGCTCCTTCTTAGTTGCATAGGAATGCTTAGATCAAATCCCACTATTTTAATGTTTCTGTGGGGGGAAAACCAGATGCAATTTAGGCCAAACAAAACACTCTGGCTGGTCTGGGTTGTTTTCCTTGCCTTCGGACACTTTCTGCAATGCAGACAGTCCTTCACAGGCTGTTAAACACAACCTCTGGCTCGGGAAGTCCTGGAGATGCAGATTTCTGGAGGTGGGAACACAGACAAGGAAAGCCTCCCCTGCCTTGTGTTCATGGAGTCGTGGGATGGTTTAGGTTGCAAGGGACAGTAAAGTCACCTATTTGCACCTCCTGCCACGGGCAGGGACACCTTCCACTATCCCAGGGTGCTCCAAGCCCCATCCAACCCAGCCTTGGACTCTGCCAGGGATTCATCCCAGCTATCAGGTAGGTATTGGGCCAGATGGATTATTAATGCATCCCAAAATTGCTCTGCCTTTAGCACAGCCAGAGCATTTTACCTTTAGGAAATTGCAGCTAGAGCGTGTTTAAAACCTACTCAAGTTAATAGAAATGTTCTCATCGGCCTCACTGAGCTCTGGACCACTCTCTCAGATGCTTCTTTTCACCTTGACCTTCGCTCAACATCGAAAATTTCGATTTCTAGTGAAAGTCAGTCATCTAAAACATAAGGACGAGTAGACACTTCCACAGCACAATTAATTTTATATTTAAAGAAGTGGCTAAAATATCCCCTTCCCCCCATCAACTACAGAAATATCTTGGATGTGAAGCCTAAAATAGACACCCAACTCTTGGAAGGCTGTGACAAATGAGCTGGCTCCCATCCCTAGTGGCACAGTGGGGGATAGTAGTGATAAAGTGAATTTGTCAGCCCAAAAATAAAAGGAATAATTGCCAAAAAGGAGAAGAATGGTGCAGGTAGACAAAAAAAAATCCTCCAGAAGGGGCCGGGTTAGAGACACCGAATGCAGCATTTGGGCTTGGATCAGTTTTAGGTGCTGCCTAACTTGTTCCAGACCTCCAAGTTACTTCATCCTTGTTTTTGGCAGACCTGGGATGCTGGTTTTCTTTACCTTTTCATGCCTGGACAGCAGGACAGGGACAGCTGTGACCTTCACACTGGGCATGGCCACCACAACCCCATTTCCCACATTCTGCTGCTTCTCATCTGAGCTGGCCTCATCCAAACCTCCCTGTGCCTCCACCCATCTCCAGCTGCTGATTTTCCTCAAGAAATACTACTCCTTGAATTGTTTATTTTGCTGTTATGAGTGTGTTTTGCTACAAGAAATTACACTTAATTATGTTATAATATTTTCAGCACTGTTAATGTTAAAATTAATGCGTCGAAAATGATTTTTACTTAATTTTTACTGGGTGTTCGTGTATAATTGATAGGGAATTTGTTATTAAATCTTTTATTTGACTGATTACTTAATCATTCCCACATGGTTATTGAAGACAATGTTACATATAATTAATTTCACTAATAGAGACTCCCCATGTTTTCCTTCCTAGGCCAGTGTCTGCATGGTTATCATGCAATTTAAGGCTTTCCTGGGGCAGCTTTAAATTATGCACATATTTGTATTAATTATATGTGGTCAGATCCTGCTACCTTGTGTAGAGTGGTGAACTCCTCCTCCTGGAAGGAGCTTCTCTGAAGCCAGTGGAGCTCCTTGCAGTGGGAACCATGGGTTAAAACTGGTAGAAAACAAGGGAAAAGATGAAAAGAGGAAGAATTGAAGTTTGGGCCATCATGGGTATCTCCTGCCCTGTCCCTTTCATTATGGCTAATCCATAGGGTCATCCTCTACATCCTCATCTTGGGATGAGAAATTTGACAGCACAGGAAGTTCCAGGACATGGGGAAGGGAGCCAGTCCCTCTCTCAGCCATGAAATGCAGAGATCCAGGGCAAACAGGCAGCGACAAAGGACCACGGGCCGTGGTAGGGAGCAAATGATGTTCAGTGTCAGGAGAAAGCACGGAGCTATCCATCAGCTGACACGCCAGATTCCTGACAGGATGCTAACTAATACACCTGGTGCCAATTATTGATTCCCAATGACAAATTGGGTTTGCATATTGAATATTTTCGCCCAGACTATGGAAGTAATCACTGACTACAGCACTGCACTTCCAAGGAAGGTGGGAAGAGCATGTGAGAGGCAAGTCCCAAGGAATTAACATGAGCAGCATGGCCCTGGCCAGCCGTGATTTGCATTCTGATGACAGCAGCAGGCTCTGCAAAACCCCAGGCCTCCACCAAAACCAGGAACCCATGACCAGCTCCGTGCCAAGGCAGCCTGGGAATCCCCAGGAACAAGGGATTGAACAAGGGGAAATGGCCTCAAGTTGTACCAGGGGAGGTTTAGATTGGAGAGTAGGAAAATTTCTTCATGGAAAGAGTTGTAAAGTTCTGGCATAAGCTGCCCAGGGCAGTGGTGGAATCCCCATCCCTGGAGGGATTTAAAAGCCGTGTGGATGTGGGACATGGGGCAGTGGTGGCCGTGGCAGTGCTGGGAATGGTTGGACTTGATGATCCTAAGGTCTTTTCCACCCCAAATGTTCCTGTCTAAACATGGTCAGGGTGGAGCAAAACCCAGCTGCTGCTCCCAAATCCCCCTCTGCTCCATGGATTCAATAGGATGAGGCACAGCACTCAAGTTAAGCATGAACTCAACATTTTGCAGCATCAATGACATAGCAAGAACTTTTAAAATCAATTTATCTGTGGAGCACGAGCTGAATGCCGAAGAGTGGCCACAATAAGTTCATTTAAAGCAGAGACTCTTCCCAGCTAACATTTTAAGCTGCCCTCAAGCAATTCTCTGCCATGTAGCAGCATTTCTGGAAAAAAAAATATGGTCTTATGAACCCACCTCTGCACAAAATTTCCAAAACAAGCAGGGACAGTGTTTGTACTTGTAGAACAATGAAATATTTTATTCTCCAGGGACTGAGAACCACGAGGACAGTTTAGCTGTTAGATTTAAAAATAGAAAACCGCCATCAACCAAAGCCCTACCTGGTATTTCCAGTGTTTTGCTATTTTGATTAATTTGGGGGATTCAAGTGGGCAGAGATTTTTGAAGTTGAGGCCTGTGAGAGCCTCTTTCACCCCATTACTGGAAATCTCAAAGCCACCGAGGCAGCATCAGGCCCCCTCCACCAAGGCCCCCACTAACGTGGGCGATAACCACTATTTCTCCCCACACACCATTTAAATTCTAAGACACTGACAAACTATAACTCACAGGGAACCATTTGAAATTATTATTATTCAATGGCTTGTAAACTGTATCTCATCATTAAACAGAATAATAAATAAAAATAATGACCAGCCTTCAAGCCAGCGATGGGAAGAACACACTTTCCTGCCAAAGACCTGGTTCATTTTACCAAGTCTTAATTAAAGCAAAATCCATCCCTTAATTGTGAGGTTTAGGAACGGTGTTTGGGGTTAGGAACTGGAGCAAATCCCTTATTCCACAGTGCGTCTGGTGCCATACAGACCAAGCTATAGGTTGCTGAAGGAAAATATAACAGCCCACGGATATTTTACAGTACCAAAACCTAGCTCGGGGCTACACATCCCCAGATGAAAGCCGGCAGCTCTGCGGAAGAAACGAGGAGTTTGTCGGCGTGGCCGTTTGAAGTGCGTGGAGCCGCCGAGCAGCAGCAGCAGGAGGAGGAAAGGGAGGAGGAGGAAGGGTTAAAGCCCCCAGCCCAGCCCTGCCTCGCCCATGGTCAGCCACCTCGTGTAATTCCATTAGAGTGCGAGATTCAAATGCAGAATTAGCTGTTGCCTACGCAGAATTATGTTAAACATGGCCCAGACTGAAAATCAATATTCTGCTTAAGTAACTGGCCCTCCAGTAATTTAATGAAGCTAAATTGCATTACACGGAGGTAAGGTGGTGGGGGACCATTTTGTCTCAAACCTTCCATTATACAGTGACTGTACAGCTGGATGCCTAAAGAGAAATTAAACATATACACTCATTTCTTCTTGAAGTTGGAACAGTGTTTTTTACACTGGATTACTTGTCTCCTTCCTTAATTTAAAACTACAGTAAATAATTTGCAGCCACATAATTAGGAAGGAGCCACAGTCTCATAATAAGAGGAAAAAATTGCTACCAGAGTATTAAAGGATTTTTTTTACTCGGTGAGAAAAAAATGAAAAACGACATTAAATGTTAGATCTGTATTAAAAATGTAATTCTAAAGGGTTTAAATCTATGACATGTCTACACTGAATTAATTAAATTCATGATCTGATCAAGGACTGAGAAGCTACCTTGGAGCTATCTCTTAAAAATGCTATGTATGTACATGTCAAAATAGGAATTAAAAAAAAAGCAGGCCTTTGATTTATTGGCAATTCATGCATGCATTATTGTGCTTTCTTGCCTGGCAGTAGCAGGGAAGTCAAAGTTTTATAAAGCACCTGAAACCTTCTCCTCACGCCTCTTTATTAAAGGAACTTCTTCACCGAAGACGCCCGTTCCCAAACTCGGAGCCATCCGCTCTGGATGTGATCATGGTGACATCCACGACGACTTAACTCGTGTTCAAGCTGATTGACAAGAACAAAGAGCCTACAATTACATTATGCAGCACTTGTACTGCACCCTCTTTTATTTATTATTCAGCTGCAAAACTTCAACGGGAAGAAACTCTTCAGAGTTTTGTGTCTGGGAGACGGAATTAAATTGACAATAATTCTGGGCTGTGTGGTCTGAAGTTCTGCTGATTAGAGATTACTTCCCCCTAAATCATTTGTCACGTTGCCTTACAGAAGGGTAAAACAGACTTCAACCATGTGTAGCTGCAGCGGTATCTTTGGGGAAATGCAGGCAGCAGAGTATGTATTGTTTAAAGGGAAAAGAAGTGATTTGCATTTTCAATCGCTATTTTTCTTGCCTGTCCGACCACCGGAATTTTCTTTCTGTACTTAAAAGGCAGTTAAACAAATGAAATTTATTTATGCCGAATCTGAAGTGAAAAAAGAGGCACTTAAAAGCACGTGTCTGTTTGACACCTTAGAGGGCATCCCTGGCCTGCCAAAGATGTGCCAACGTGAGCTGAAAGATGCAACATTAGTGGGAAAAGTGGGAACATGGCTCAGAACTGTTGGGTCAGGCTGGTTCTTCCCAGAAAGCTGCAACAGATGAACAAGTAACAGCACATCACTTCCAGCTTCTCTCTGCTGCTCGTTTGGGAATGCTGGTGTAAAACCCCTGAAGGTGTTGGGGTGCACTCGTTGCTCCAGTCTCACACTTTAATTAAAACCAGATGCTACTGTCAGCCATCTGATCTATACCTTGGGTGATTAAAATGAAATTCCATCTCTGTTGCCAGACCAAAATGTACAGAGGATGCACTGAAAGGCCACAAAGTGACTGAGGGGAGTCAAGGGGTGCCCAGATCTGTTTCCTCCTGGTGCTTCTGAGCCACAGCATCACCAAAATCTGAACATTCAGCTCCAGCAATGACCTGCTCCCACATCAGCTGAACGTGGAAATGCTTCACAGATGTGTTGTGCTGGCTCCAGCCAGGCAGGAGCAGGAGCATCTCCCTTCCTTCCCAGGAATGCTCCATCTGGATCAGCATCACCTTTGCCAAAAGACAGTTCCAACATAATCTCAGGCAATGAGGGAAGGAGATGAAAAATCAGTCTCTCTTTTGCACTTTATCGATTGAAAAGGAAAAGACTTCCAAGAGAAATTATTTTTACACCCTTGAATACCACCTTGCAGATCTATATTTTGTCTCTTTTTGACTCAAAAGATGTCTTACTCCCTTATTTCTTTTGGAATGGCAATTCAATAATGTGTGGCTGAACATTTATTAATTACATTCCAGTTTAAGGAATTATTTTGAAGGGAATAACTGCTCTCAGAAATCCTGAAACACTCTCTGTTTGATTTCGGAGTCCATTAGAACTGAAATGTAGCTGTTCCTTTCCACACTGAGTTCCTGGCTTGTACTTGAAACCAGGAATGGCAGGATTTTTTTCCTAGTAAAACATGACTTTAAACACATATTCAGCAAGGGAAACACGTCATGTATTTTATAATACAAGGTCCTTTAGAGCAAATTATCCAGCTTATTTTTTTTTTTAAGATGCACCTTTATGTTCAATGATATTTCCTTTGGGGTTTTCATTAACATTCCATAAAAAAAATAAAAGCCTTTTTTTTTTTTTTGGTGAAATACTTTGACTGATGAGTTTAGCGTTTTCCTCCTGCTCGTATTTACATTTAGTGTTTTGATGATGTTAAATTCTACAAATGAGAGCACTTTTAAAGTGTTTCTTTCAACACCGCCTGCCTTTTCTGTTTGATTTCTCTTGCTGATGGTGTGTTGTCAATGCTGAATGCTGGAATTGTTGTTGAGCAGGCACAGCTGGATGAATTAAAGTCTCTCCAGTAACTCAAACCAGAAATGACTTCATCTCAAAACTTTCCATGTAGCACAGGTCAGAGCTCTGAGTGGGGACAAAAATAATGGGGTTACCAGAGGAAGAAAAAGTCAAAAGTACAAGTCAAAACACAGAGAGCAGCTTGGGCTCACCTTGTGCAGCAATTTCCCTCTGTTACAGAGTGAAGCCCCGATGGAGACATTTGATAAGTAATTGTATTTTAAGTTCAAATAGAATATCTGCATGTGTGCAGATACAGAGCCCTGTACACTTATCTTATTAGCTATTTGCTTAAATTATCTGTTGGGTACCCTAATATATATCTAGTGTCACCTAATGATTTCATCTATTAATTTATTCAAGGAATTTTGGTAAAAAACAAAGAAAAGCCCTTAACACAAACATTTCTTCCCCATTCATTCAGAGCTCATCACAAACAGCCAAGCATTTCAAAGTGACCAAGGCAGATTTTCAAAGGTAGCAACTTTAATTAACAGGAGGCAATTTCTAAAGTCAGTATAAGGTGGGGTTGGTGTAATTAGACATGTCTGAGTGTTCCTGGAATGGGATAGGATGGGATGGGATGGGATGGGATGGCATGGGATGGCATGGCATGGCATGGCATGGCATGGCATGGGAGGGATGGGATGGGATGGCATGGCATGGGATGGGATGGCATGGGATGGGGAGGCAGGGGTTGTCCTCACCCCAGCCCTGCTCCTCTTCCACTCACCAGTTCCTCAAGAATCCCTCCTGCTTCACTCCAAAAAATCTCTTGCCCTCCTGTGGCAGCACGGGGAGCTGGAAAGTTTCTTTTCATATCAAAACATTTCATCTGTTTCCTTCTTTCAGCCTGAAGGGTAAAATCACCCTCAGCATGTTTATGTTTGAAAGAGGGCAAAGAGGGAGCAGCCCCTTCCCCATGCACATCCTGGGTGCCCTTTCCAGATTGTCTTGCTGAGTGTTCCATGCTCCCTGATGTTCATTAGGAATGAGATGACATCTCCCATCAGGGGCCATCATGCCAAAATTTTAGAATCACAGAACCACAGAAGGGTTTGGATTGGAAGGGAACTTAAAGCCCATCCAGTGCCACCCCTGCCATGGGCAGGGACACCTCCCACTGTCCCAGGCTGCTCCAAGCCCCATCCAGCCTGGGCTTGGGCACTGCCAGAAATAAGTCCACAACCTCTCTGGACAACCTATTCCAGTGCTTCACCACTCAAGTAATATTATTTTAAGTCTTTTGCCTTATTTTAAGCATCTCCCCAAAGTCTGTGGAAAAGGTTTTGCATTTCCTGCAGTTTCTGTGTATGTCCCAACCTGCTGAGTCTCTGCTGGGCTGGATGCAGCTCTTCCAAGCTTCCCACCCACAAGAATCACCAGAATTTCTCCATCCCTAAGTGGAGCTGATACAACTCAAGCCTGACTTCAGATGTGTTTAAAAACAAAGGTTCGAAACTCTTTTGATACGTTTGTGTTCGAGGGCCTCTAAAACTCAATGTTCTGTGCTGAAATCAATTCACATTGTCAATAGCCAGGAATTCCCAGAGCTAAAATTGGGGTCTCTTGTTGACCATTGCAGTTCTGGAAAATCAGCATCACATAAATACAGATATTGAGGACGAACCTGAGAGGATGAGCTACTTTTTAACTGAGCTAGATCAGTCCACAGTGAGAAAGTTCATTGGTGCAGTGTTAAACCCTTGGTCACACAGGAGCATGGGGTATTTTATATTTTTCCTATCATGCTTTTCTGTATTTCAGGTGATTTAGATCAAATTTACATGTTCACAAAATCTTGTAGCTGAGACATTACACAGAGAAATTCAGAGCTGATGCTCAGCACCCACAAAAGGAATCATTTATTTCTGGGTAATAGTCAAAGTATCAACACAGGTTAATATTTGTGTGTGCAGGAAAATCCATGAAATCCCTACCAATAGTTAAAATCTGCTGGTCATAATAATTCCAGGTGGCTAATGGTCACTCTGTACCCTCAACTCTCCATCCACATTAGTTCTGGTGCAGAGGGGACAACTTGAACAAGAAACTTTTCCTCCTGCTGCTCCCTCTGGTCAGTGGCCCATGGCAGGGAACGTGGTGGTTCCAAAGCACTCATGGATTTTAATTCAAAGAATTGGGAACCAGCCTGAATTCTTAGAAAATCTCTTTGCTCGGGGGCACCAGCGCTGAGCTGGTGCAGAAATAGCTGTGACACCTCCTGCCCACCTTGCAGGGAGACTGGCACCCCATGTCCCACCATCCCACCCTGCCTTCTCCATCCCTCCCGGTTTCCTCCAGCACATGTACATTTTTCTGCCATTCACCAGGCTTTCTTCCTTCCCCTTATTGCTTTCAGTCTTTTCTGTGACCCTTGAAGTCTATTTTAGGGCAAAGTTGAAAGTGCAATAGGATTTTATTCAAGCACAGGCATGATGCTACCACGGGACAGAATCGGGCAGCCCTCGCCCCAGCCTCTGCTCCCATTGTGTGTCCTGGGGTTGTGTGTGGCACCAACAGTGAGGTTCTCACCTTGCTGATCTGAAAAATAGGTGGTTTTATGTTGACACTGAGATTCCCCCCTTCAGAGGCCTCAGCAATTCCAGTGAAAGTTAGTTTTTAATTTCAGGAGCTGTTTGTGATTTAGTCTCTGCCTCACTCACCCTGCTCTGGCCTCGGACACTTCCAGGGATGGGGCAGCCACGGCTTCCCTGGGCAACCTCTGCCAGGGCCTAACATCTTCTTTCAGAGAGATTTATCCCCTATTTAATCTCAGATTGTAGAATATACCTCTTTCACACATCCCACAAGTTTAAATTAACTTTTGTGGAACAACTGCTGAGACAAAGGACATGAAGGACCAAATCCTGCATTCCTTCTGTGCTCTGAACATTTAATGAAGGTGAATTTTAGCCCTGCAAGGTTTGTGAGATCCCACTCTCTGCAGCGATGACTCTCTTGGTATTTCCACTTAAAAATTTTATTTTCAAGGCCCCATAATTGTATGTAAAGTTTTTCTTGGATCTGAAAGACAAAAAGCCCTAACAAGTCAAAGGCTCTGCCTGGCAGAAGCACTTGATCTGCATACAGAGGGAAAGGCATTTCTAAAAGGGGGTTTGATACCTTTTTCATTCTTACCCTAAATTGCTTTGGTTTTGAACTCACATTTTATCAACTGCAGAATTCACTTCAGTGTAAACCTCATTGATTTCAGCCACATTTTATTCCAGGGATAAACGTGATTTCATTATTCTATTACAAAGCACATTAAAAATAAAACGTAGGTGACAACTTTATCACTGAAGATGGGATTCATTACACATGAGTAAGGGGGATTTTTTTTTTCAAGAGGGGTTTAATTTGGATTTCTAGCATATAGCCATGCATATATACAGCAGCCAAAGAAGCTATAGCCTGTCATTTCAATAAAACATGTATGAAAGCATCCCTAAGCACCTCCTGACATGTCAGGGATATATGGTGTAAGAGTGTGTCCATGTCAGCAGTGACAAGCTGAACCTTAATGGCTCTAAAACAGTCTTTATGGTTTACTGTACCCGTAATCCATTTTATAATGAGTGCTCAACCACATACAACGATTCTCTGAGCTTCCCCTGCCTTTTAACTCACCCCAAGGTGCCTAAACGAGGGGAAAAACTCCAAATCGTGGGCGGTCCTTCCCGAGGAGCAGTATGTGCTGAAATACTTATGCAAGACAGGTAAATTAAGAATAAGGCTTTGCTCTAATCTTCAGGTTTCCTTCTGTGGATTTTAAGAGAGGCCAGTGCTGATATTTTACTGTGGTTTGGGGGCAAGGTTTTAAATTCTATCAGGCTGGCAATGCTTTGGACTTAGAAAATGTGGGGATGCGGAAGAGGTGCTGTAAGCCCGTGATAGACACCACACATTTAGGGTTCAAATGAAAGCAGAATGTGATATTTCCTACCATGATTTCACCCTGATTCTGCACCCTTTATCCATGGGAAATGCCAGCAAGAAACAGGGAAACTCTGGCAAAGATGTAGCAGGAGCTGGAGCATCCTATTTACAGCAGTCTCCTGGCACAGAGCTCTTTGCACACACAGAACCATGGGTTAGTTTGGGTTGGAAGAGACCTTAAAGACACCTTCCACTATCCCAGGGTGCTCCAAGTGCCATCCAAGCTGGGAATTCCAGGGATGGAGCAGCCACAGCTTCTCTGAACAAGCTGTTCATCCTTGTCTGAGGCAATGGTCTGTAGGACACCAGGCAGAGGCACCCATTTTAAAGGCAAAATAAGGTTTGGAACTCCAGGGAAGTTCCCAGAGCTGAGGCTCTGACGTAGGAATGTGGAATTGCAGAAACCCAGTCTCAGCAGGGCACGGATGATGCCCCACACCCCATGGAGAGGCCAGAGACAGGACCATGTTTCATGAGAATGTTTGGGGGTTTTTCTTAAGATAGATCTATGGCTTAAATTCTTTTATCTCTTAAATAATAATGGTGATGCTGATGGTGGTAATAATAAAATGAAGAAGAAGAAGAAAAAGGAGGAGAAGTAGAAGAAGTAGAAGAAGAAGAAGAAAAAGAAGAAGAAGAAGAAGAAGAAGAAGAAGAAGAAGAAGAAGAAG
>NW_024580672.1:21924616-21929616 GCF_017639235.1 Corvus kubaryi
AGAAGAAGAAGAAGAAGAAGAAGAAGAAGGAAAAGAAGAAGAAGAAGGAAAAGAAGAACAAGAACAAGAACAAGCACAACAAGAACAACAAGAACAACAAGAACAAGCAATGAATGTCTGCCTTGGTGGCCATAGCTCTGGTGAAGCTGATGTCTTCAGTCCCAGCCCAGGCTGCAGAGACCCCTGAGGAAATGCGTCCCTCCAGGTCCTCCCATTTTCCATCCTCCGGTGACCCTATCTGCCATCCAGGTGCTCTCCCTGCATGCCACCTCTTTCCAAGCCCTACTCCACCCCAGTGTCTGCTCTGCACCCAGCCCAGGGCACTCAGAAATCAAGGCCAGCCCCTCCAAGGGACAGCCCTGGACACTCCTGACCCCTGGAGCGGGGAGGGGCTGAGCATCCCTCCTGCAGGCAGGAGGTCCTGGGTGCCAGGGGCTGGGTGCCCCGCGGGTGCCAGGCCCAGGGGCTCGGGAGCGCCCAAGGGGAGAGGGAAGGAAGCAACTAGAAACAGCCACTTAGTGTCTATTTAGAGCCTGGGAGCATTTGTGAAAGCCATCCCCATTACTGTTGAAAAGATGCAAATTTGGTGAAATAATCAGCTGTATGGCTGCAGGCTGTTTCTCAAGTACCCTGATTCCTCACAGGAGGGAAGGTATTAGTGTAAGACACGCAGCAAGGCCAAGTTCATGTTGCTCAGAGGTAGCCCCTAACCAAACTCCACCAAGTGCTATAAAACAAGATTTGTTATCCCGGCAAGCATTGACAGTTCCTCCAATAAAGCCCCAAAAAAACAGAGCCCTTCGGGCGGGTTGCAGGGGTGCAAAAAGCAGCGCTCACAGGCACGGCTGCCACAGGGGACACGCGGGGGCTGCCCCGCAGTCCCTGCCCCGGCCCGGCCGGGCACCGGCAATTAAAGCATCGCCTGCATCCCCTCCGCCATCCAAAACCCCCTCAGATGGTTCAGGAGCCATTCATCTCCCGCAAGAAAGAGCATAAAGCAACCCGCGCGCAGGGCTTTGTGTCGAAAGCTGGGGAACAAGCGAGGAGGAGCTGCGCTTTAAAATCCTGGGGAAATTGCTAAATGCGTGGCTTAGCGCAAGGTGTGATCTGCTCCGTGTCTCCAGGCTTCCCTCCTTCTCCACCTGCCTGCCGTATCAGGCTAAACTTCGGGAAAAAATAATGATGCATTTAGGAAAAGGATAAAATTTAATAGCAAACCCCTGTTCCTCTGGTGTTTCCTGTTTTAAAGGTTGCACAAAGAAGCTTAAAATGCTGGAATATTTAACCAGTATCTTTAATTTCAGGAGCATCAAAGATATTCTTAAACCAGCAGTGAAGGTGAGCCTTCAGTCAAGCACTCTAATCATTGCAATTCCAGCTCTCCCTAAAATCAGTTTTGCAGCCAATGGCTTAAAATAACAGCGTGGAAACAAAAATATATCATATAAACAAAAACATATCCAATCATCAAACCCTCATCCTGGTGTGTTTATGCTGTGCCTGCAGTGGGACAGGAGATAACAATGTTAGGCATCATTTCAAATTTGGAAAGATTCTTTTCCTGGATGGCAAAAGGAAAACAAAAAAAAAAAAAAAAAAAACCAACCCAGTTCAAGTGGCTTTTACAGCAGAGCAATGGAATGAAGTGGAGTTGGAGAGGGTGTGTTTGTGTGCATGGCAGGGTCGGTGCTCCAATATGCATCTTTATGTATTATAGATCCCATTTTCTCACATTTTTCTCAGTGGACAGATATTGTGCTGTAGCTCTCAGAGTACCTGAGAAAAACATTCCAACAAATTGCATTCCTTGTCTATACAGATCCTATAAGGAGCACAAAATAGGCAAGGAGACTCTTCATCAGAGAAAGCCTTTTTTGTTTCCTCCCCCCCCCCCCCCCCAATCTTCTGTAACAACATAAAAGATACTGTTATGACAAGTACTCTGGTAGTTCATTCTTTCATTTATAATTTAACCACAGCCTATATAACCTAATCAGAAAAATGTGGAGCATGATTAGTACAACAATTGAATGCAGTTGGGCTCCTTGAACAACTCAAAGAACAACACAAAAGAAAGAAAAAAAAAAAACAAAAAAAGGAAAAGGGGGGAAAAAAAATCAAGGCAAACCATGGCAGGCATATCAGAAAATATGTGATATTTCTTTAATATTTCATTTTAAACTACCTAATTGTGTTTTTAAGCTTCGGTTCCTGTAATTTTGCAAGATGAGGCATTCCAGTGAGAAAACATATGGTAAGGGATTTTTAAACCACATAGCTAGAGTGCATCATAGACTTATCTGCTGCTTTAGTGTCACAAAAATCCACCACTGAATTTATCCAGTCACCCATTAAAGAAAGAAAAGAATTAAAGGAAAAGGAGTTTAAAAATCCCCAAATGCTCCAAAAAAGCCCCCAAAACACCCTACTGGAAAGTGCTATTGGGCTCAAGGCAGGAGCTAGGTGGATCTGTGAGGCTTCCCACGGCAGGAAGAGTGGCAATCAGCCAGTTATTTCAGGATCCTGCCCAGCAAATATTGCACGTGGTGGTGACAAACTGTCACGGGCAACAACTTGTGCCGGCACCTCGGCTAAAATGAGTTTTAATGAACCTCGTGCCTGGGATCCAGGAGAGCTTCCCATCCTGGCCCTTCCCGAAGCTTTTCCCATGAGGTGAAATCCAAGGGAGGCTTTAGTGGGAGCAGGCAAAGAGACATTTTCCAGGAGAGGCACTGAATCAGCACTTTGTGTGGCACTTTCTGAGGGGATGTCACAGCATGAGAGCGACAAACTTTGACATTTGCGTGTGGCAGGGAGAGCTGGGGGCCCTGAGGATGCTGCAGCTCCCCGGGATGTGCAGTCAGGCTGCCTGCAGGGTGCTGCTCCCACCCAGCTGCTCCTCCTGAATCCCTGGTGCTGCCTGGAGAGGGAAGGGTTTCCTTGAGCCGAGCCTGAGGTAAGAGGAGGACACGGCCAGGCTGGGCTGTGGGGGAATTTCAGGCAATGTCTGGAACAATGTCACTGCCGTGAACGCCGAAGGAAATCACAATGCCTTGGCACCGACATCAAGCGCTCGGGGTCTGTGGGAAGCGGAATTAAAAGGAACTTCTGGAGGCCGCTGGTTAACTCTCGGTGCCAAGGAAGGCTGTGCCACCGACCCCTGAGCCAGGCTGGATGAAGGCTCTGGGATCAGGGTGACAGAGCTCCAAGCTCCCGGTTATCTGTTCAAAAACACTGCGCCACAAATCATCCCTTGGAAAAGCTTCCCCTCGCGTCTGTGGGAAGTCAGGAGTGTCACCGCGTGTGCGTCCACACCAGCTCCTGCCTCCTCGTCCTGTTATTATCTAAAATTCACCTGGAGTCGGTCTCTCCTGGTGGGTTTTTTTTCCTTATCTTGCTTTTAAAAGACAAACTCTTAACCCCTTGCACTTAAGGGATTCCCCCAAGGTTGTCTGTCTTTTCCCACCGGGAATTTCTAAGTGTAAGGACCGAGAAAAGCGTAAGGTGTTAATCTTGATAATTAGTGCACAAAACCAATTAGAGGGCCAAAAAACCTTAAGGCACAGAAAGTGATTTTTTGTTTATTTGCTTACCTTATTAAGTTAAATATCTGTCTAAATTAATCACTAATGAACGTGAAGAAGGCTCAATAGCACCGGCTTAATGAACAGCAGTGTCAGATGCATTTTACAGGGCACCAAATCACTGGGCAGAGGGAGCCAAGTGGCTCCTCAAAAATCACTTTTCTGCCCAATTTTCTGTTTGCAAAGCAGTAAATTGTCTACGTTTATTGTGCTGATTTAAGCACTTAAATACTATGAATGGAGCACAGGTTTTAAAAATAGAGGATCACTGCACAACCCTGCTGCTAGAAATTCACCTTTTTTTCCCCCTAAAGACTGCCCCCCCCAGATTTCTTCTGCAATTCTTGCAACACCCCCTCATTAGATTAAATATATTTTTGTCTGTAATTTATGATTTCTCGGACTTTCAGTGCTGCAGGAATGAAATTCTTCATGCTACCAGCAGTCCCCTTCATACTTGCCTGGTGGCTTGAGCAAAGTTGGGGTGTTTTCCGGATGAAACCGTTCTATATTTCCCCAAAACAACGGCATTTTCCCCTCTTTTCCATCCATTATTCACATGGTAAACATCTGCATTGTAAACGTCAGATGTATTAATTGTCATGTCCTCAGCTCCGGGCATGGAGTGAATGTGCTCAACATCCCTCCTAAAAAATATTTCCCATTTTTCTATTAATATCTCCACATGCCTCTCCCTTTATTTCCGAGCAGGCACGGAGGTTCTGCGGCTCTTACGCTGGGTAGGTTGTTTTTTTTTTTTTCCCTTGCTCTGGAAAGCCTTCCTGAAATCTTTTCCTGCTGCAGATTTTTGGCTGCACGGACACACAGGAGGAAGGTGAGCTGATTCCTCAGCCCTGCGTTAGAGCCACATAATGGAATAGGACGGAAGGGAAAAGCCTCATGGCAGAGCAGCAGAAAAAGTGGGAATCCAGAGCTTTCTAGGATCTCCTGAAAGGTGATCTTTAATTTTGTTTTTTTTTCAATTGCAGCCTATGAAACGATGGATGTTTTGTAGTAAAACGTGCCCAAATATTTGCAGGAGAAGAACTTTGCTCATTATTTCGGTGCTGAGCTGCTTTGTGTGAGCTCACACACAGCCCCTGGTGTGGCTACTCACAGCTCCTTACTCGGTGTGTAAGTCCTTCCCTACCTTGCCTTAATAAAATAAACACTAACAACCCTTTGGAAGAAATGTGGGAGCATTTAAAGGGGGAGAAACTGCAAACTGCATCCCGCAGGTTTAACCATTTCAGCGATTTGGGCTAAACGCTCTTCAAGCACCAGTAATGGGGAAAGTGCCCCCGCTATTCACAGGAGATACTCCAGGAGTAAACACCACCCTGCCTGCGAGCAGCTAATTAAGGGAATCGGCCGCAACTGAGAGAATCCCGAGAAAAAATAATGGTGCTGCTGGAA
>NW_024580672.1:21933693-21938693 GCF_017639235.1 Corvus kubaryi
AAAGAAAGAAAGAAAGAAAGAAAGAAAGAAAGAAAGAAAGAAAGAAAGAAAGAAAGAAAGAAAGAAAGAAAGAGAAAGAAAGAAAGAGAAAGAAAGAAAGAAAGAGAAAAAGAAAAAAAGAAAAAAGAAAATAGGAAAGAATGAATATGAAAATAAGAATGAAAGAAAATAAGAAGGAGGAAAGAGAAAGCAAGGAAGAAAAGAAAGGGAGAGAGGAAGGAAGAAGGGAAAGGAGGAGAGAATGGCAATTTAGGATGTCACTAACAATAGTAAAATAGCTCAGCAAACAGTTCAATAAATGGTTCAATACTTGTGATACTGTCCAAACAAAGACTCGCAGCCATTAATTTTAAAAAGTTCTGTGAATCTTCTTGGAGCAGTAAATATTTAATCATGGCAATATGTAAGCTGCCCTCTCATATTTTATCTCCTAACCAGGACTGGGTAGTGAACCTGCCCTTAATAACTTTGACCAAAGCAATATTTTGCCATTCCCCTCCTGCCAGGGAGTGATGGAGTGCAGCCAGACACGGGGTGCCCGTCCTTCCTCGGGGGGCTCCACACCTCTCTGAGCAAGGAAAAGCGGGCAAAGGGGCTTTTAACATTTGAAAAGAAAGCATTTTTCCACCGGAAAAGGTGGGGTTTTTTTAAAGAAAGGGAGCCCAAACAAAATCAAATGTCATCCTGTGTGCCTGCAAGCTGCATGTCCGCAGCGCCTGCTCTTCCAGAGGCTTGTACAGCAGTTAGGGATGTCATCTTTGGCCATATTTAATAATTGACGAGGAGGCCTTGCAGGTCTCCAAAGCTTATACAACCCTACAATATTTATTTATTTTCCCGGTTTTTTCCCCTGCCTTTTTTTTTTTTTTTTTGCCTTTCCCTTCCTTCCGCGGGAATCACCCGCCGAGACCAAGACGTTAAATTCCGGGAGTCCCACTGGCAGGGAAATCAGACATCAGCGTCCATCCCCGGGGATCCAGGCACCCTCCAGCTCCCGGGGGGACACTTCCATGCTCCCCCCTCATCCCCCTGGAAACTTTGCTGCCGTGCCTCCAAGTTGTGCCGGCGTTGCCTTCGCTGCTCTATTTGTTATCCTAATAAAAGTTTCTCGGCTCTGCCATAAAGTTGTCACTTGAAAGGCACGTTCTGAAACACAACCACCCATGCTGTGCGGGGTGAGCATGGAGAAAAGGGGGCGGGGGGGGGGATTTAATAAAAGGAATTGAGGAATTAAGCTGCTGCATCCCAGCCTCGGGAAGGGCGGCTGCGAGGAAAATATTAATATTCCCTCTTAAGCCTCGCATCCTTTGCAGCGGGAAAACTTCACGCCCCACAGAAACCTCAGGAGCTGAGCTGAGCTGAGCTGAGCCCCGGGTGTGCTCCAGGATCCAGGCCTCAGATTCCAGGGGCGGGTGGCCTTCATCCCACCGGCAGCATCCTCCCAGCCCGCCCAGCCCGCTCCTCTCCGGAGGGACAGCGCCGGGAGGGTGCTGCCAGTCAGGAATAAGGTGTGAAAGCAGAGCTGAGGGACGGCGTGGCTGCCTGGAGAGGCCATCCCTGGGAAAGAAGGGAAAAGCAGAAAGCATTCCAAAACACTCCCTTGAACCCGGTGTTTTTTGAATTAAGCAAGGTAACTGCATTTTGTAACAATTCCTCTTGTGTGCGCGCACAAAGTGAGTGAAACTGAACACAGGTTGGGCTGTTTTGCAAAAGCCTCCTAAAAAATGGTCTGCAGGCTCCAAAAAAACATCTTTAGGTTGGGAATGAACCTTGTCATCTATGAAGCAACACAATAAAACCCTGCAAGGCTTTCGCAGAGTCAGGGAAGTTCAGGCATGAACCAAGTTAACATGAAAATTGCTAGAAAACACAGGAATAGTAATTTGGGGATAAGAAAGGAGGGAGAACTCATGTTATAAGTGCAAGTGATCTGGAAATAGCTGTTTGTCTTGGACATTTGCAGGGAAGTGACATCATGCCGAGTGTCCATGGGGATATTAATTCTGCATTTTTCAGGCCAGATTCTGGCACTAAAGTTGGCAAAATTAGACCATTTTCTTGAAGGGATCTCCGAGCCGCCCACCTCCACCACACATTACAGCACACCTATGACATGACCCAAGAACAATGGGTGAAAAATGGGCTATAAAAACATGAATGGCCTGCTTCATATAAAGCAGATTTTATAGTGCAGGTGTGCCTTCATTTATCGATACTGTAAAGCAGTGAGATCATACTGGCTGTAAAACACAACATTTGTAAAACAACAACCGAAAAAAAAAGGCGGGGGGGGGGGGAAATTCTATTAATTAAAAATGTAATGGCACAGATAAAAACTCAACGGGGTGTTTTAGAAATATATTTGATATTTTGTCATCAGATGCTTTACATCAGCTCGCACAGAATTCAGCCAGCTCTGAGAAGGAGATCTGGAAAAGGGAAAAAAACCCTTCATTGAACTGTGAAACTATATCCCGCATTTAGGAAAAACCAGGCATGTAAAAATATCTATTTAATAAGTGCCGTTTAAGTTGTTAAAGCTGGTGGAGGTTTCTTTTTTTTTTTTCCCTTCACCCATTAGGATATGAATGGGAAAAATTATGAATAGGAAATCCTGCTGGAGTTTTTATTGCCTATTTCCTTTCGGGAAGATGGCATTGTTCCTCTTTTAAAAAAGGGAAGGGGCGTAAAATAAGCGCAGGCATATGACAGACATCCTTCAAAGGCGGGCTGGCAGAAGTGTTGTTCTGTATTTTTGTTCCTCACAAGGCAAAGCCTGTTCTATTTTTAAGCACGGCTGTGCTGCTGTGGACGTTTCCCTTCCCTCGAAAGGGGTTTTGGCATAATGTTGTTTTGATTAAGGCAGATTTCTGTTCTATTCTATTTAGTTTCTTTTTTTTTTTTTTTAATCACAATGCAGGAGCAAAGGATTGAATTTATTTTTATTTTTATTCCTGTTGTTGTCGAGTTTTTCCTTCTTTATCTTTTTTTTCCTGTGCTCATTCCAGGCCAGAGATTAAAATTTTTCTACCCACATCAAAAATCCTCACCTGTGCAGGAGAGTTTTGCCAAACCCACCTGTTGAGCCCAAATTTCAGCAGGTTTCAGGGTCTTCCTTGTCTTGCTTATTTTTTTGGGATACGGCAAAAAAAATACTTTAAAAATGAGAAATTTTCTGGGCAAAGGTGTCACCCTCCAAACCTTTGATTGACTTAATCACCCTGAGCTGGGTAAGGGGAGGGGAGGGATGTGCCTCTCACTCAGAGGTGACCTCAAACACATCAGGGGGTTTTGCTGAGGTACCCAAAATGTGGGGGCACCCCCTTGGCTGCAGCCTTGGTGCCCCTGCCTGACCCTCTCCCCTCGTTTGGGGACTGTCCTCACCCCGTGTCTTCCCCTCCCTTCTTGCTCCCCCTCCCCAACTGCCACGATCCCAGCTTGTGTCGTCATGTTCAGCACAGATGTTTCAGCAGCTGTACATGGTGAGCAGCTTTGAAAAGAGGTTTTTTTCCTAAGGTATTTTTTCCTGAGACTTTTTTCCCTAATATTTCCTTTCTTCAAGATTTTTTTTCCTTATTTTTTTAAAAGGATTTTATTTCTGATATTATTTTTCTTTTCTGGCACGTCCTCATGGTCTGATAACAGTCACCAACCCCTGCTATTGGATATGGGACCACAGGGACCTCTACCATGGACACGGCTTCCTACACTCCCCACCTTTCCCTAAATTCACTGATTTTCCCTGTTATTTTTTATTTTGCCATGCTGGGTGCTGGGTTTGGTGGGTTCCTCACTCAGTGGCTGGGCCAAGGAGTTATTTTTATATATTGGCACTGCCAATAAAGTCCTGGTGATGGCCCAGAGCACTGTCACGGTGTGTGACACACATGGGACAGCCTTGGGGACAGCCAATGAGCCTCACACAGTGTGGGGAGCAGTTTAGGGGAGCACTGTAATTATTTCCAAGATGAAGCAAAGTCATGGAGATTCCTGAAATTTTGTCCATCAACCTGCTGAGCTGAGGAGCTGAACAATGCCCTGGCTGCTGGTTTGATTTTCTTCAGGAGTTACACTGGTGGCTGGAGTCTTAACCCAAAAAGTCCCCAAAACATAAAAAGAATGAAATCCCGCGAAACCCACAAGCTGTAGATGTTCCCATCTCCAGGTTGTCCATCAGGATGGCTGAAGGCACTGGCACAAGCACGCTTAGATAAATTATCTGTACTGTGGCTGTTCTGTTTAATTATATTTTTAAATGTCATTTTTCTTGTGTCACAATAGACAATACTCTTCCTCTTCATTGAATGTAAGGGATTTATCCTGGAGATTCCCATGAATGATCCTATTTATACAAGCAGGGACATTCCAGGGGCTGGTGCCATGACTTATTGCTGAGCCTGCCTGCCAGTTCTCAAGTATCTTGTTTTCCTTTTTTATCCTTTATGTGCGAGCGGGTTCTTATTTGTCTTTAATAATTAAAGGAGGAGGAAATGGAGTGGCTTTGGATTCCAATCCACTGCTCTTTTTTTGGGAATACTGGCAACAAGTGCCCTCAGCCTCACTCTGTGCCAGCACTTGGCCAAGCCCCACCAACCATCTGCTCATCCCAAGCCCTCCCAGTTTCACTGATTTACTGGAGGGTCAGTCAGGTTTCTTTGAGGAGCCAGAATTAAGTATGCCCACCCACATCTGAGCGTCTCCTTGGCTCAAAAAGGGATTTTGCTTTGTGTTTATGTTCTCCCAAGAGAAGGCAGAGCTGGCCAGGGCTCACCTCATGTGAGCAGCTCTGCACTGTCCAAAACCAGCACGTGAGGGGGCTCCCGTGGCTGGAACACAGCCCTGCCCTGGCATTCCCTGAGGAAGGAGCTGCAGAAGTCATGGTGGCATCACTGGAGCTCCCTTCCACAGGATGAATTTGTGCCCGTGGAGGGGGCTCATGGAAAATGGGGCAGCCAAGCTCTGCCCTTGAAACCTTTAGGTTCTTCACTAAGTACAGGAAC